>NC_137079.1:53046212-53178712 GCF_951640355.1 Cnephaeus nilssonii | reverse complement strand
TTATACATTTTATTTTGAATAGTTTTAGCAATAATAATTCCAGAGTCAATAATTTCAGTTTTAAAAATATAGAAGATATTCTTACAATACATTAAATTATCAAAAAACAAGCATTTCTTTAATTTTGCCAATAATATATACATGTAATATTCATTGTAATTACAAAATTTTTCAAAACCTTAAGTTGAAAGAAACTTTAACTAGAAGCAATCATGTGTGATGAAAATTCATGAAGCAAAAACAGCTTTGACAGAATAAGATTCAGAGACCTGAGCATAAATAATAAAAATCAAGTTATTAACAAAAGGTACAGTAGCCCACCCTTATTCAAAGTTTCTTTCCAGGATTTCAGATATCTGAGTCAACCAAGGTTCAAAAATACTGAATGGAAAATTTTAGAAATAAACAATTCATACATTTTAAATTGTGCGTTCTTCTGAGTGGAATGATGAAATCTTATGCCATCCCACTTTGTCCAGACCAGGACATAATTGTTCTATTTTATTATAGTTATTTTTGTTAATCTTTATTGTGCCCAGTTTATAAATTAAAATAAACTTTAGCGTAGGAATGTATGCATAGGAAAAAAATAAAGTATATCTAGGGCTCAATACTATTGGTGATTTTAGTCATGCAAACAAGCTTTGTTGCCATCAAATTCTAAAAATACAAATACTACAATCTGTATAATTAGCTATATTTTATCCAACACTTAAAGCTAAATAATGAAATATTTCATTGTAACTGATAATGTTAATTTTTGAAAAAAATTTAATATAGATTACCTAAAAATCCAGTTTTTACATGACCAAAATTGTCTGTTTGAATATATACAATAAAGCAAGCACAACTCTTTAATCAAATATATATTAACTAAAATATATATGCAGTTTTATCAAGTTTATTACATATAGATGTCAGTATGTTAACAATATTTGAGTCCTAGTGTTCCCGTAAAACATAAGTTAAACATGTTTATAAGAAACTTTAATATTTTTATATACTGAAATTCTTATACCTTAATTTAATTTTTTTTTCAAAAGTTGACCATATTTTTCTTTAAGCATTTGTACTCAAGCAAATTATTAGGTAATTGAAACCGATAGTTAAATGTACATTCAGTTATTTAGTAAACACAAGTATGTGTTAGGTACATGGAATTGATAAAAAATTATCACAATCTTGCTCAGTGTCTGTTGGTATTAATAAATATTGATAAATTGTGCAGTGTTGTAAAAATATCTATATTCAAATTTCTTTAGAATCATAGAAGAGAAAAAGTTTATTTTCTTAACTACATAGTAAAAGGCATGGTGTGTAGAAGAAATCACAGATGAAAAATTGATAGTGATTCTCAAAGGAGTTTAAGTAACTCTAGAGAATGGTTGATAATCACCTTAATTGTGAGCCAACAATGTAACATGAACATGAATTTATGAAATTTCATGGTACAATAATATCTTTTTTATGTTTATTGATTTTTATAGAGAGGAAGGGATAGAGAGAAACATCGAGATGAAAGAAACACTGATCTGTTGCCTCCCATGAGCATCACAATAGGGGTTCAAACCTGCAACCTAGGTATGTCCCCTGATGAGGAATCACAACCTTTTTGGTATATGGGACAATGCTCCAAACAACTGATATTTAAAGTAATATCTTTAAAAATTAAACTAAAAATTCTAGTCTGATAACATGACTACATCTGAAAAATAATATTTTCTTTGCGTACCATATTTGGAAAGAGAATATGCATCCCAAACCTCATTCACTGGTGATAAATCATAATTATGAATGATTTATAATCAAGGAAAGTGCACGGGGTTTCCATTATTTTATATTTTCATTATTATTCTGGATGACAACTAATACAGAGTTCTGTTTATCCTTTTAGTACACACTCAGGTCTCTTCCTATAACTTCCTCTCATAACTATCACAAAAATTTTCTTTCTCCTCCAGTACTAGAAGTTTAAAGCAAAGACTTAGTATTCTTAGTTGTTCTGATAAGATAAATATTTCTTGAGATACAAAAACTACCTTCTTAAGACCTGATATTTTATATTAATATACTATATTATCAATTAATCTACATTTTGCTTAAAATACAAGGCCTATATTGCAACTCAAGGAAATAACGTTTTATTATTAATATTATGATTATTATCTTTAGCATTATTGTATTCACCATTATCTCTGTTTTCAATATCATCATTAAGAGGTGTGGGGTAACAATACACAAAATGTTGTCAGAATTCTCACTATCAAATCACACCTTAAGTTTTTTCTAATATTTTGTTTGGCTTGATTTTTTTTTTTTTTGAGTCTTCACTATAATTCTTAAATTAGTGTTTAGAATATTTAAGAATATCAGTAATAAGTGAAAATGAGTAGTTTATAACATTCGTTAGTTTCTACTCAAAATTAGACAGTGTTCAATAAGAGGGAATGTTATTGTATATGTTCTGATTATTCAAAAATATAATTTATATCGAATTTATATAGAATGTAATGAACAGTGTTCAAACATATGATTACATGTGTAGATTCAAAGCCAAACAACTCAAATACAAGCAAAAGTTATTTAGAAAGTCACAGAGGTAGAACAAGTGAGTGTGGAAGAAGTGGGCCAGCTAGGCTGTGTTGACTCAGGAAGCAAGTTATACAGGCAAAAGAAAGGCCCTTAGAGCCTAGGAGAATGAAAGGCAAAGAAAATGCATTTGAGGAAGAAGAGGGGGAAAGGCACAGGCATGCTCAAGAGAGCATGCACCTGGGAAAAGAAAGTAGTGGAGGACAGACTCAGGCATGAGAGAGAGAGAGAGAGAGAGAGAGAGAGAGAGAGAGAGAGAGAGAGAAAGAGAGAGAGAGAGAATGAAAGAGAGAGAGAGAGACCTGAGTCCTCTGTCTTAAGGGTTTTTATCTGTTCTCTAAAGGCAGGAGTTTTAGGGGAGGTCTCAGGGGAGGATCTCAATAGAATATTCAACTGATTTCCAGGTGTGTCCTTTTAGGGTCTTGGTCTCCTTGATTGGTCGGCATCAGGGCAGGAAGGTCATTGCAACTGGTCCTGATGTAAACCATGACCTTGCCTCACCTGCCCTTGCTGATTTTCTGGGCCTGGACCTGAAACACAACTGAGGCCTAGATCTTCTCTTTAATCTGTCTCTATGGTTAACGGACCCTAGGCTTTTTTCCTAAGATTATTTGATGTGGGTCAGAACCTTATTGTCTTGAGGGCATAATGCTCCAGGAAGTGATCCTGAAAGGGCTTGCATGGGAGCTGTATGACACTTTCCTCTGGCCCCATTGTTCCTTCTCTAAGGGGGTCTCCCACATGTTTAGAGACATGCCAGGGGCAGAAAGCTCAGGAGAGTGTCTGTACCACATGGCCAGCTATGTGAAAGGTCAGGAGCTCTAAATCACATGACCAGTGATATGCTAGGAGAGGAAGAGGTTACACTAGGGGTGAGGTCCCATACTACATTATTTGCACTTTCAATTTTGCTGGTTGCTAGGCACCCAAGGCTTTCTACCTGATAACTTTCTGTACCTGGCCTACTCTGGTTGTGTCTGACAAACTGCCCGCTATATCACAGAAGTAAAAATAATTCACTTATTTCATTTATTTTATTTGCAGACCAGTCATTTATACTGAGATGACCAGGTAATTCAGTTAAAGACATTATTTGATTTTTACTAAATTTATCAGTTGTATAGTTAATTTGATTTCAATTTATTGTATAAAAAATCAAGAAAGTTCTTACATGTATAATACAATATCGTTATATAAGATGACTTCAATATTTAAAACTTAGTTATGCTTAACCTTATTTTCTTCCTATTCTTATTGTTATCTTTGCCATTTATATTTGCTTGTGATGCTGAGTATCCTAGATTTGATATTAGATTTTGATATTAGATTTTGTGATGCTGAGCTACCCTAGATTTGATATTAGATTTTGAAAGGCAATTAGAATTTTATGGAAATTAGAATTTTACATTTTCTTCACTGAGAATGAAGTGAAAAATATATATATACATAATGTTGTTTTCAACCTGAATAAGTAGGTAAGTTGTGACTATTTTAAAAACACCTTTTTAATATAATTACACTGATGCACTTTAGACATGTAGTTTTAGATTTAGCATGTGTTTTTCTTTTTTTATTTTAAATTACATTAAATGGCATTTTTTTTCTTTAAAAACATTGTTAGTCTTCTCATATTGCAAGGAACTTTAGGGATAAAATAGGCAGGTTTAGGAAGTCTTAGGAATAAAGATGGTCCATGGGGGAGGAATGCATAGGTGAGGTTTTGGAGACTCCAGAAGGCATCTATTCACAGGCAATAAAGAAAAGTCAGAGTATAGGGAAAAAGGAAACATACTTTCACAGAGGATAGAGAAATGTCAACAGATGCTGAAAGGAGGAAAACTTATGTTCACAGGAGATAATGGAATGTTGCAAAATAAGGGGGACACCACATGGGTTTTGGACTTCGAAGTTGATATTCTGCAAAAAGACTGACAAATTAGAAAAGCACATGGTCATAAAATGGGGAAGGGGTCCAATTAGAAGGGAGCATGAAGAGACAAAGAACTATAGCATTTATAAGCCTTAGAAAAAAGGGGCTTAGTGGGTTACCCCTTTGAGAACCCCTCCCTACATGGGAGTCTGTATTTGCTTCCAATATAGATAGATCTAGGTATAAATGATATAGATTAGATATAGATATAGATATATCTGGAAAGAACTATAAAATTACAGCAAACATAAAAAATGAAAAGAGGCTTTTGGATCCCCATACTTTTATAACACAAAGCACTGTGAGAAGCCTACTCAGTTGCAAACTTAGTTTTCTTATGAGAAAGCACCGATAACAGACCCAATATTCATAGATACAAATTACCAAAGTATAGGAATGAGCCCTAATCAAGAAACTGGCAGCATGTGACATTGGACAACAAATATATATTGATGGCTGTGTGCGTCCCATTTTTCACTTTTGAATAGGATGTCTAGAGGTGTTATCCTACCCCTGTGACATAATTTAATGTTTTAGAATGGAGATGGGGAGCAGTAATTTGTCTCTTTAGTTCCCATATCTTCTAAATACAAAGACTGGTATAAAAAGAAGTGTACCAGAGGAACTCATGCTTGCCTGGACTTGAGTTAGAAAGTGACTCTGGACTTTAAGCTGAATAAATAAGAAGATGAAACTTTGAGGGACTGAGAAAAAGGAATGAGTGTGTATTGCATATGAGTAGGATGTGAATTGTGGCTAGAGGGCAAATGGTGGAAATTATATTTTCAAAAGATAAATGTAATAATATACCCTGACCCACATGGTCTTCTACAATGTGACATCATCACTGTTCCTTCAGTAATTCCCTTCCATGTATATCTGGATTAGTCTATGACTCTTTTGTAACCTAGAGAATGTGACAGAGATAAAGGTAAATGTTCTGAGGATATGTCATAAATGGCAATGCAACTTGTGCTTGGTGAACTGGGACAATTGCTTTGGAACTGTGAGCAGCCAAAAGAGAACGTCCTACTTCACCATGGCCACCATGCTGTGAAAAATCCCATATTAACCCATACAGAGACAGCACGTTCAGAGGTCCTGAGAATGACCAACCAGTTCTCATAAATGCAGAATTATCATCTTGATCATCTTTTGTTTAATATTACTTATAGTAATTTTACTTCTTTCATCACATGCTGCCTAATACAACCAGTAATGTAATTTCTCATAGAACATCAAAAATTCGGATATATAAATTTAATTTTTTTCTTCATGGAGACTAACAGAATTTTCTATTCATTTACCAGAGTATTTATTGAGCATGTGTCCTGTTCCTATTTTTATCTATGCTGGATATAAATCCCTGTGCCTTTGTGGAGTTTACAATACATTTCAGGAAATTGGCAACAAACAATCAAATATTAAAGATATGCATGAAAGGTTTCTCGATGGTATCATTTGAAGAAAGTAAATGACATAATTATTTTAATGCCTGAGTAGGAGGTTTCCAGAAGAAATAAAAGAAATTAAACCTCTGAGTTTTGAGTCTACTTAGCATGTTCAAGGATTAACATGGAGACAAAAACTTGAATAAAGATAAGAGATGTAATATGCGTCAGATCTCACCAGTTAATATAGATCATAGCAAAGGCTTTATATTTTCTTTAAAATCTGAGAAAGTGCATTGAGGTTTTATATAGGATGTTAACAAGAACTGATGTTTCAAACAGGAATTGTTGAAAAGGAGTAGAGGCAAGAGATAAGAGAGTAAATAGATTATGTAGGACTATCCCAAGTAGGTGTTAAGGGCTTGCTTGGACCAGAGTAGTAGTCAGAAATGGTTAAATCTTTTTATATTATTTTCTCACACCTTGGATATGTCGGACAAGCCAAAATACATAGTCTAAATTAACTCCAAGGTTTGGGGCATCATAAGTAACAGAAAGGGCAGGTCTCAGGGAAGATGAATGACTAAATGATGAGAACTGAGATGTGAACATTGAGAATGGAAAGGTTTTAAGGGGGAAAAAATTAAGAGTTTGGTTTTTAGTATGGTATGTCTGAGGTGTCTACTATACTAATATCAAACAAACAGTTGGATATTTATGGTTTGGATTTCTGGCATTTCTGGAAGAAGTCTGGTTTGGAGATATTTAAAAAAATGTATTGTTGAATTTTTAAGTGCAACTAAAGTCCACTGTTGTGGTATGTTTTACCTAGGTCAGGGAAGCAGACATAAAAGGAAGATAAGAGTTTCCAGGACTGAGCTTTATAGAACTCAATGACTTGAAGTAGGAGAAGGGAAGTACATCCATTAAAATAGTCTGAAAAGGGGCAGCAAGCTAAGGAAGAAAGAAAAGTATCAAGAAATTGTGATTTCCCAGAATCTAGATCAAGCATGTCAAACTCAAAGGCTAACATGGGCCAAGTAAACAAGGTTTAAATTATGTGGACCACAAAAAAACACACACAAAAGCTTCAATTTTCATAGAAATGTAGGCTTATTTTGATAGAGACATGCTAAATACAAAGGGCTAAAATAAATGAGTAATCATTAACATAAAATAATAGATTTTTTAATAAAAATTAATTTTTTTTCTTGAACATTAACTTACCAGACACTGAATAACAGCACAAATTAATAAGCATAACAGAAATAAACCTATTTTTTTGTTCTTCAAAATGGAAATATTTCCTGTTGCACACATCAAACAAGTCTGTCCAAGACTAATGACTTGACAATCGGCTGCTAAAATATTTGCTGCTAGTATTAGTGGAGAGAAATGGTATGCCTTTGTATAGGCATGTAAGGGAAATGAATACAACACAAATATCGTAATCAGTCATTAGTGAACGTTGTATTTCCTTATTAATAATTAGGTATAACAGGATATTGTAAAAATTAAGTTAAGATATTTTTATTAAAACATTTCTCACATACTGTTATATTAGCTGGGCCACAAAAATATTCGTTGTGGGCCACAAGTTTGACATGTTTGATCTAGATAAATAAAGTTTTTCGAGTAAGAAGTTGTGATCAATTGTATCAAAAATCAACAAAGATAAAATTAAAGACCATTTATCATGACAATATAAATTATGTCAGTAAACATAATGGCAATCTTTTCAGTAGAGGCAGGGATACATACAACTTTTTGAAGAATATTCAAGAAATAGTAATAAATGAAGTGGGTCTAGTAATATATTCACATGACACTTCTGAGTGTTTTATATATGATCATCAAAGAAATGGATAGTATTATAAATAAAGAAGAGTTTAAATAAAGAAGAGTTTCTGCAATAGCTTTTCATTTTGATGAAAATGTTCCAGCAGAGATGAACATTAGTGCCACAATAGAAGAAAGGAATAATTTCCAGAATTGTGTTTAAGTAGAAATCCATTGTATCAGAGAAGAGATTGCTGCATATAGAAACTGTTGAACCAAAAGGGAAGACAGATTCCGTGGTTATATGTGGAGATAGTTTTAGAGGGAAATTGAAAGTCTCTTCTAATTGATTCCATTTTCTTGATTAACTAAAAGATGGAGAAAAGGCTCAGGGAAGAAGAAGATGTGAAAGATACACTCTGCAAGTGAGGTAATGAATTCACAAGGGAAATATAGTAGGTTAGATAGCAGAGATGCTTCTTATTTAAGATTTGTGGTTAAAACGTTAGGGTGAATCCAGTTAACATGGCTCTGTGAATTCCTTCAGCTTTGAGAAACTACTCTGCTGAAGTAATGAAGTAGTCAGAGTTGAATTTAAATAGGATTAGGTTTTTGCTGGGTAGCTTAGGGAGAAAATAAGGCAAGGGAATTGGTATATACGATGGATTAATTCTCTTTCTGGATCATGGACTCAGTTGTATTAGGAAGTAATGAGAACAGCAGGTTGTGAGTTACAGAAATTAAAAAGGTGTCAACCCCATAGGTTTGAAGATGGTGGGGTTGAAAAATTTTACCAATATAATAGAACATTTGATACCTGGATTTGTTTTTTATGTAATTACTAGAGGCCTGGTGCACAGATTTGTGCACTGGTGAGGTCCCTCGGCCTGGCTTGAGGGAATCGGGATGAAACTGGCAGTCCAATATCCCCTGAGGCATCCTGGATTGCAAGAGGGTGCAGGCCAGGCCAAGGGACCCCATCGGTGCATGATCAGGGCCAGGGAGGGACTGCAGGAGGGTTCCAGGGCAGTCTGGCCCATCTCACCCAGTCCCAAATGGCCAGACCTCAGCAGCAAGCTAACCTACTGGTTGGAACATCTCCCCCTCGTGGTCAGTGTACATCATAGCGACTGGTCGAAAGGTCAAAAACTTAGCATATTAGGCTTTTATTATATAGGATTGGTTAGGAAAAGAATGAGATACTACCATAGTGGTGTATGACTGAGGCAAAGTGTAGGACAAGATTTCTCAAAAAAAAACAACACACAAACACACACACACACAAAAACACACACAAACAAACAAAACCTGAGACATTTACCTGAAACTGAAGCCATTCTAATATATTCCAATTTTGAATTTTTCAAGTTTATATTTATCAAATGTTCTAAGATTAATCAAAAGCAAAGGATAGAATCTTTAGTAGAATATCTATATTTGATTACATACTAAGGTAAATACCAGAGATAAAAAAGAAGTATAAGACCCTTTTTTTAAAGGAATTTTTATTCTTTTGGGAAAGATATTAAAATAATGATGCAGGAGAAATGGTGAAGGAGGAGGATGAAGAGGAAGTTGCTGACTTGGCATTTTTAAAATCAATTTGTAATGACCATCTTTTCTGTTGCCTAATAATTTAATTTTGGTGTATATTTGTAGTTTACACATATCTGAGTATCTACTCTTGAAATAATACTACTGACAAAAAGTGAAAAAATTTTAAATAGTAGTCATTAAAAAAAAGCTGATCATATAATACACATTTTAATACATTTTTCAAGATATTTCAATAGAATGTGTTACAATGTCATAGTTAATTCTAGTTTGTTGTCTTTTTATGGTTCAGTGTCAATCCATTAATTTATTTTTTAATTTTATTATATTGATAATTTTTATTATTGACAGTCCAAGTTTGTACATTTTTAGTTATAGGCACACAGTTTTGTCTTAGATATAAGAATTTCCATTGCAACTTTCAGAATATTGACTTTTATATTTTTATTTTTTAAATTTATCTTTATTGTTGTAAGTATTGCAGATATCCTCTTTTCTGGAAACAACATTTAAAAGTCAATATTTAGGTTAATCACTTTTCACTTAAATATTGACTTTTAAATGTTGTTTCCAGAAAAGGTAATTGTAAGCAATGTCTATGTATATGTAATATAGATTAAAACATTTTATATTAATTCAAAATAACAAGGTACATTTTGAACAAATGTGACAAAATTAAATATGTATTAACCAAAGGAAAAAGCACATGGTTTCTTATCCATAATATGGTTTCTATTTTTTACTACTGTGAAAAAGAAAGTTGTCTCAATTACCTGGATTTTTTAATCATTATTTTTCACCTGAGGCATATATGACTGATATTCAGGCCTTTCTTTTTTTTTGCAGATGATTGCATTTTCAAAAACTTATAACCTTCATGATATTCCCCAAATCCAATTTCCCACCTCCATTTATATGTTCAAGAGACATTTATTGAGCAGCTTTGAGGAATATAATACATAATTAAAATAACATCAAATTTAAACGGCATTGCTTTTTTGTAGTACACTGTATTTTGAAGTCTAAATCAATATCCAATGGGGGAAAAATAACATCTTCCATTCATTCAAATATGTACAATTGTCAAGGAGAAATAAACAAAAACCTTATCATTAATTAATAATACTATTTTGAAGTTATCTTTTTTTTTCCATTTTTTATTAATCCTCACCCGCAGATATTTTTCCATTGATTTTTAGAGAGAATGGAAGAGAGAGGGAAAGACAGAGAAAAATATCGATGTGAGAGAAACACATCAATTGGTTGCCTCCTACATGAGCCCTGACCAGGACCTAGGCCGGGGAGGAGCCTGCAACCATCGTATGTACCCTTGACCGGAATCTAACCTGGGATCCTTTGGTCACAGGCTGATGCTCTATCCAGTGAGCCAACCCATCTGGGGCTGAAGTTATCTTTTTCTATGTCAGTAAATACAACATTAATGTATGGTGAATGTAAGAGGTTTTTTTTATTTTTTTTTTATTTCATAAATGAAATTTGACCAAATTTATCTCAGAAAAGAAAATCTCACATCTTGAAGTATGTATAATGCTCTCCAGTAGAATTATCTCTATGTCCACTGTCTAAGAAAATAGCCAGTAGGTACATGTGGCTACTGAGAACTTCAAGTGAAACTAGTACACCTGAGGAACTCAATTATTTTATTTAATTAATTTAGTTTTAATTTACATAACTATATGTGACTATTGGTTATTACATGGGACAGTACCGACTAAACTTGGTGATATTGAGAATGAGGGAGGAAGTGTAGTCCGGTATGAGTATAAATTCTCTGGTTCCAACCTACTTGTTTTTACAATGTAAACCACATATGCTTCTTACTTTAGAGACTTTGCATCTGTGCTTCCTTCTACCCATATGTTCCCATGGATTTTCTCTTTGGGGGCTCCTTTTCATCTTTAATATTTAAGCTTAAATGCCACCTCCTTTGAAAGGCCTTTCATATATCTCAATCACTAACTTAATGAAATATCCTTCCTAACCACTAATTACTCTGTTTCCCTATCCTAGCATAGAGTTATTTCCTATTTTGATTTAACTTATTATACCCTAATGAGGTTGCTGATTCATGTGTGTCTCAACCAATAGAACATTAGGTTTAAGAGGACACAGATGATGGCTAATTCCTCTTTATTTCCACTACCTCCCACAATGCCTGTTATTTTGGCAGGTACTCATAAATATTTTGTTGAATAAATGTGGATTACTTTCCAATTTATCTCATCAAAGCTACATTTTCTCTCTTCCTGTAAATGTATTATTTTAGATATTTTCTTAATAAAATATCTTAGTTCTGACCCAAAATTCTCAGTTACCAAAATAAATAAAAACTACATTCAAGGTTTCTTTCTTGTGCTACATTCTATTTACAGTCCTTTTCTATGACAGCAAAATTCTTTCTCCCATTCTCTCCTAAACCCATTTCTATTTGGCTTTGCCTCTCATGCGTCTGCCAAATTGTTTTATCAACATTGTCATCAAACTCCAAGCCAAGGAAGATTTAGTGTGAATTTTATTTTGCATAAGGTCCAAGGCTCTTCACTTTTGTGGGTCACTTCTATCTGTCTAATTAAGAGGGATCCTAGTTTAAATGTTTAACTAAATTTTAAAAAAGTAAAATATTTTATCTCAAATAGTTACCACCAGTGACTCTTACCCTTTGATATTTCTCCATCATACTTCTTGAGTTACAGGATAATGGTTTGGGGCATTTTGGGAATCCAGCCAAGGGCAAATTGATTTGGAGGCACATAGAATTTTGGTTTAGCTGAAACCGGTTTGGCTCAGTGGATAGAGCATCAGCCTGCGGACTGAAGGGTCCCAGGTTCGATTCCGGTCAAGGGCACGTACCTTGGTTGTGGGCACATCCCCAGTAGGAGGTGTGCAGGAGGCAGCTGATCAATGTTTCTCTCTCATCGATGTTTCTAACTCTCTATCCCTCTCCCTTCCTCTCTGTAAAAAGTCAATAAAATATATTTAAAAATTTTAAAAAAAGAATTTTGGTTTAATAGAATATATTAATCTTGTTTATAAGGACTTCTGCATGCATTTGATAATTTCTGGCCAAAGTGGTATAGGTATACCTTCCAGGAATACTTTCTACCTCACTATGCTAAATTCACCTGGAATTGTGACATAAAGTTGCAGGTGAATAGAGCTTAATTTAAGCATTGGGTATCTGGAAGTATGTATGCAACATAGGAGACACAAGTCCTGAAATATACAGCGCCAGATGCGACACTGAAAACTTTATCCAGTCATTAGATCTGCATAATTGCAAGCAATGCTTTAGTTCTAATCAATGCCTAATCAAAATAAATGTTCTCACCTGTCAGAAACATAATTGATAATTCAGTACAAACAAGTATATGTACACTGTACTTTTCTTTTCCTATATGAGTTGTGAAAAGCAAATTAATCAGAAATCACGTTTGTAGGCAGTAAATACATTTGTATGTAAGGTAAAATATTAATGAATCACACATATTGGATTGAATCTGAGCATATTTGACATCATATCCTGAGGCATTTGGTGGTTTTACTCTTGCAGTAAAATTGATTGAAGAAATAAGTATTCCAAGAACAAAACTAAATATTTACCCATAACTTAATGCACATTATGTAATAATAGTTTAATTGGAAATTAAATTACTCAATAGAGCCTGGTGACAATTTATTTGTTGCTTTGTTTTAAATTATTACTCAAAATGATTGGTCCTATATGACTAATAAGGAAAATGAAAGTAAAGAAGACTGATAGAAACTTCAGTTGTCAAAACTTATTATATTTCCACAGAATACCTATGAATTCTATTATCAAAATTTATAAAATAAACTTTTATAAGTAATAAAAATAAAGACTAACCAATTAGAAAAAAGATTGTCTTTAGTTTTTCTTCAGATTCTACTGCAAATCCTTAACATATAAACAAGTGAACAAAGTATATGAAGCCCAAAATGTACAGGAAAATATAGATTTAATGTCAGGCAATTACTTAAGTAAAACATTATATTATTTTTCTCTGGATTTTGTAATATTTGTGGTATGTCCCACCTCTCTAAAAAAAAGCATTTAATCTGGTATAAACTCTTTTGTCACTCTCAATAAACACATAATGCTGTACCTAATTTTAAATGCAAGGACTTACATTGTTAAAAAATATGAACTTTAAGGCCCCAACTCTGGAAGTGACTCTGTCTCTGTAGAGATACAACCAATGATCAATCCTGTCCTCATAGAAGCATTTGTTCTTTCTCCTGAGTGTACTTTTGTCATTTGACTTCATGGCACAACACTCTTATGGTTTTCTTCCTACCAAGCTATTATGACTTTTTTTTTTATATTTATACCCACTGCCTTGGAGATACTGTCCCAGCCCAGGGCTGGATCAGTGCCGTCAAAGTGCAACACAATCAATATTTGAAACACCCAATGTTTCACTACCAGCTAGACCTCTCCAGGAACTCCAGACTTCTATATTCAACTTCCTACTCTATATTTCTATGTAGGTATCTACTAGGCATCACAAATATAATATGCCCCAAATTGATCTTTCCTGCAAAACTCACCCTATAGACATCAAATCTCAGTAAGTGTAACTAACTCCTTATTAACTGTATCTTTCCTTGCATCATTGCATTATTTGTGATTGTTTTTGCTTTATCTCACATACATTAGTCATTCTTTTTCAGAAAACTCTATTTCACTTTTTGTGCTTGGAATACTCTTCTTCCAAATATAAAGATCTCTCAATATCTCACAAAATTCAGGTCTTTATTCAAATGCCACCTTCTCAATGAATCCTTCAAATTTTAACATCCTAGCCTAACAGTAGTAAATACATTTTCTTTCCCCATAATATATTATATGGAACATTTATTTTATTTATTTTGTTATTATGCAAAAATAGCATAATAACAAAATGTGTGTGTGTGTGTGTGTGTGTGTGTGTGTGTGTGTGTGTGTGTATTTTCCATTGACTTCTAGAAAGAGTGGAAGGAAAAGGAAGGGAGTAGGACAGAGAGAGAGAGAGAGGAGAGAGAGAGAAACATTAATGTGACAGAGACACATTGATTGGTTGTTTCCTGCATGCACCCTGACCAGGGTCAGGGGTTGGACCTGCAACCCAGGTAATTACCCTTGAGGAGAATCCAACCTGTGACCCTTTGGTGTGCAGGCTGACATGCTAACCATTGAGTAATGCTGGCCAGAGCATTTTTTGATGGGTTTTAATTACAAATTTTGCCTTACATGTATAACACCTTGAACAAATAATTTTTGACTGGGTATTAAACTTAAACAATTTTTCACTCACTTAGTCCCTTAAAGTCATTTTTATAATGTACCCTTATTCTAAATGTTTCTTAATTTTCAAAGAAATTACATGAATCATTGTAAATAATATATATACTAATAATAGAGGAATATGCAAATTGTCCAGGACACCGTCACAGTAAGAGTAATGACCAAATAGCAGGCTGCATGGGGCGACCAGGCTGGCGGGGGGGGGGCAGTAAGGGGCAACCAGGTCAATGGGGTTCAGTTGGGGGTGACCTGGCCGGCAGGGGGGCAGTTGGTGGTGACCAGGCCAGCAGGGTGGGGCAGTTAGAGGCAACCAGGCAGGCAGGCAGGTAAGCAATTAGGAGCCAGTGGTCCAGGATTGTGAGAGGTATGTCCGACTGCCGATCAGACATCCCCCTAGGGGTCCCAGATTGGAGAGAGTGCAGGCTGGGCTGAGGGGACCCTTCCCATGCACGAATTTTCTGCACCAGGCCTCTAGTATACCATATTTACCTATCTGATGTAATGCTGACATTTTTTTCATACTGCATTTAAAAAAAATGTTTTTTATTTATTTTATTTTAGAAAGAGAGGAAGGGAGAGGGATAGAGAAATGGAAACATCATGGGAAAGAAATATCATCAACTGGCTGCCTCCTACACATCCCTTACTGAATTTTGAGCCTGCAATCCTGGCATGTGCTGTGACAGGGGATCAAACTGATGACCTCTTGTTTCCTGGGCCGATGCTCAACTGCTGAGCCACACCTACTGGGATGTTGAAATATTTTCTAAGATGATATCTACATAATTCTTCATTATGAAGTGATCCTGGCATCCACATGAAGTCCTAGTGTCTCGGTATAAAACTTAGACACTTACACTCTCATTATTCCTGAAAGACTACCTGAATGGTTGTATAGCTAGAGTTAATTCAGGATTTGAAATCCAATCCAAGCTTATTTTAATGGTTGATATTTAAAATAGTTCATTGGGAATTCCAGAGAAAACTTAAAATTGATTTCCCACTTTATTGATTTCCCACACCCTTATAATATTCTTAAGATATATACTTAGGGATATATCCATACATATTTTGATATAACAATACACTCATTTCTCTAGACAAAGTATTCCCAAAGGCAAGCACTTTGTTTCATAATTTTTCCATTTGAAAGATTTCCTTATGTTTTATTCTAAAATGTGTTTCCCTAATATATACCTTTAAAATGATGATTTAACTAATTAACTATGCAATTGGCATTACCCTGCAAAACCCATTTTAAAAATAAATTCATCTAATGTTCACATTGCTTTTAAGTAATACATTTTTATCTGCGTTTTTTTCAGAAATTCAATACAACTTTTATTTTAAAAGTGTGATTTATGTAAAATGACCAGGAAAGATAATAAATGACTGAAAAAAGTAAGGTCTTGTGGGGGACAAAAACATAATGTACATTAACACTTACATTTTTAATTACATGTATTAATAATCTTATTATTAATGATATTATATTAATATAGACCAATGATTATTATAATCAGTAACATAATTATTAACTGTAATAAGTTACATCAATAATTAATTATTAATTAACAACCATTGGGTATTATGGTTATATACATATTATAATATGAACATAATAATTGATTGCTAAAAATATTGTATTTTAAATTAGAATACATTATCTTTATTTGTATCTACTTATCCAGTTTTGGAATGAAGTTAAGGAATTTTTACCCTTTTTCTGTTTTTCAGCAACTTGTGTAAGATAATAGTATTAACCCTCAAAGTACCTTGCCTCAAAATCCCAGTAAAACACATCTATAATATTGGCTGAGCCTGGATACTTTTATTTTATATATTTTAATTGATTTCAGAGAGAAAGGAAGAGAGAGAGAGATAGAAACATCAATGATGAGAGAGAATCATTGATCGACTGCCTCCCACACGCCCCCATAATGTAAGGTGACCAGATTTTAACATTGGTAAAGTGGGACACCATTGACCGGGGGGGGGGGGGGGGGAGGGAGGGAGGAGGTGTTCTTTTTTTTAAAAAAAAAATATTTTATTGATTTTTTACAGAGAGGAAGAGAGAGGGATAGAGAGTTAGAAACATCGATGAGAGAGAAACATCAATCAGCTGCCTCTTGCACACCCCCTACTGGGGATGTGCTCGCAACCAAGGTACATGCCCTTGACCGGAATCGAACCTGGGACCCTTGAGTCCGCAGGCCGACGCTCTATCCGAGCCAAACTGGTTTCGGCCCGGGGGATGGGGGGGGGGTTTCTTGATTAAAAATTTGGTCTATATTGTAATTGCTTTTGTTTTTTTTAATAAAAGGAAATTCACTTCTTAGATCATCATTGAATTTGCATCCTCTTTTCTTACTCATTATGTTAAAAAATCTAAAAAAAATAATTTAAAATTATATTATAAATTATTATATACATATTGCTTAAAAACACAGTAAGTAGGTACATAATTACATGAACATATTTTATTGTTAGTTTATAAATTAAATTAATGTGATTGTTATAAAGTAACTATATTTTAAAAATTATTTTAATCCTATATTTCTTTCTAAATAATAACAATACTAACTTGTATTATTTTTCCGCTGAATTTGCCGTAATGTAAGGCATAAGTGTCACTTTCAAGGCCGGCGCTAGACTTTTTGCTGCCACTATAAAATATAAATAATACGAGTACTGTCTGCTAAATTCAAGAAAATTTATGGCTGAAACTGGTTTGGCTCAGTGGATAGAGCGTCGGTCTTCGGACTGAAAGGTCCCAGGTTCGATTCCAGTCAAGGGCATGTACATTGGTTGCAGGCACATCCCCGGTAGAGGGTGTGCAAGAGGCAGCTGGTAGATGTTTCTCTCTCATCGATTGTTTCTAGCTCTCTGTCCCTCTCCTTTCCTCTCTGTAAAAAATCAATAAAATATATTTAAAAAAAGAAAATTTATGTATTTATGAAATAAATAAATAAATTACTTACTTAAATTAGCTGAATAGCTGATTTGTAATGACATCACTTGTTTAAATAGCTTACTAGCACACAGTATGTGCCAATCCCAAAAAATGCCATTGTTCATTAAGTACAAACAATGGTGGTCGAATTCTAACAACTGATCAACAATGCGAACTTTGATAAGCAGTTCTCAATAATCAGTTCTCAACAATTATTTGTTATTATTAAAGTTTAACATTATAAAATTAACAAAAATAATATAAAACTCGTATCCTGGCTAAATAGCCACATGGCCGCCGAAAACCGTATATTCCCTTCCCATTCTCCCGCTGTTCCCTAGCTTGTCGTGCATTCTTTCCAAAAATCGGGACTTTTTTAAAACGCTGTGGGACGCGGGACAAATTGTTAAAAATCGGGACTGTCCCGCCAAAAGCGGGACGTCTGGTCACCTTACCCTAATGGGGATCAAGCCCACAACCCAGGCATATGCCCCTGACCAAAAGTGAACATGGGCCCCTTCAATAAGCAGGCCGACATTCTATTCACTCAGCCAAACTGGGTAGGGCCTGGATACTTTTGATTATTATTTCAATTTCTCTAATGTTTATGAGACTTAAATTTTTCTTTTCTTTTTTTTTTTTTTTACTAATTTGAGCATTTTGTGCTTTTCATTAAATTCATACATCTTGCATAATATTTAAATTTATTTGGATATTGATATTAATATTTTTACCATGTTTTAATCTGTTATGACTGATTATTTTAACCCCCCTTATTGTGCTTTTTAAAATTTGAAACACCTCTTTTTTTCTTGACTAGGCTTTTTAGAGATTTTTTTGGATTCATAATATATTTCAAAGAACCAGCTTTCAGGGTATTATTTTGTTTTGTTTCGATTTTTTTTTTTTTTAAATCCTCACCTCGGATACTTTTAGAGAGAGGAAGGCAGGGGAGACAGAGAGAGGTAGAGAGATGTGAGAGAAAACATCCATCAGTTGCTGTCCATAAATGCCCCAACAGGGGATCAAACCCTCAACCTAAGTATTGCCCTGACCGGGAATTGAAACTGAAAGCTTTTAATATATGGGATTTCATGCCTACCATCTGAGCCACCTGGCCAGGCCCCAGCTTTCAGCTTTATTATCTTTTTGTTGCTGTTTATTTCACTCCTATATAACAATATATTGTTGCATTTCTTTCTGCTTTCCTCTTTACTTTTATCAACTTTTGATGTGATGTAAACATTTTAGTTTATTTATTTATTTATTTATTTTTACTTTCAAATAAATATATTTAAAGTTATTTCCTTTGTGGTATTGCTTTACCTGTGTATACAAGTTATCTATTGATGTTAACAAATTAACCACTTAATGGCTTAAACAACAAACATCTGAGAGTTCCTATGTATCATACATACTGTGTGGGTTAGTGGGCTCAACATCAAGAAATTGAAGTCAAGGGCCACACCATCTTCTAAGTTCTAAAGGCATTATTGGAAAGGATCTGCTTCTAAGCCCCAGCCCTTAGTTGTTGACAGAATTCTTAGACAGTGGCTTCAATTCCTTGTTACCTGGCCTAATTATAGTGCAATTTACAATGTGGCAGTTTCTTCAGTAGAGTAACCCATCAAGAGAGGGCAGGTAAGATGGAAGCCATTGTCTCTTTTCGTCTTAATCTCAAAAAATAATGTCACCCTTTCCATATTTTAGTATTAAAAAGTTAAGTTATTGGGACTAATTCACACTGAAGAACAGATTGTTACAGAGTCATGAATACTAGGAGGTGGGAGTCATCAAGAGCCTTTGTTGAAGTGAATATCACACCCTGTTTTATTGATTTTGACATGTATTCTTCAACTGACATTCAACCCTAATAATAGGTCTAAAGGTTATTTTTCTAAATATCAAGGGTTATTTGTTTATATATTTTATTTTAAACTCTAGATATATAGAATTGTTAACTGCCTATCACTTATTTTTCCTCCACTTCTTAATTTATAGTCCAAGAAATCCAACCTCAAAATTGTTTGTAGTTCTTGTTCCCATTTCTTTGTCCCTCTCTCATTCAGCTGTGCCTACTCATGTCCATTATATTGAGTAATTATGTTTTATACTCATTATTTTATAGGTTTATAGAATATAACATTTCTTGTAAAATACAGCATTAGTATGTCTAAAGTATAGCAAGGACATTAAATAACTCTTTATAATCTCTAAACATAGAACCATTTGAAAGACAAACCCTTACAAAATGCTTCAATAGGTTTAAATTGCCATGTGTTATAGGAAGTGATTTAAAGTTACTGGAATATTTTATTTTTTAATCTTTAAGTCTGTAATTGAATAAAGAGCACTTTAGAATATATTTATTATTGGAAAAATAATGCATACGTAATTTCAGATGTAGTCTTAGAACCTAAATAAAAAGCAGGGAGAAAACATAAGACTTTGGTACATGAGTTCAGGAAACTTTTTGCTAGTTTCTGTGATTTTTAAGATAAATGCATTTCTATTCTGAAGATTCCGCTAACGTTTTATGTAATGAAGAGAATTTTCTAGTCATCTAGTAATAGAGAGAAAATACATGTTTAACAATTTCTCCAATTTTTCTTGAAATGTATTTGTATTGCTATGTCATTAAGAATGAAAAGGAGTTTGGTATATTAAATACTGATTTCTTATGACAATTTGTGGTATTTAAATTTAAATGCAGGGAAAACTTCTCTAAAATCAAGCAATAAAATAATGTTCTCTTCATTTGTAAATTAGGTTGGGATTGACTCAATTTGGACTGAAGGCTAGACTAACCCACACAAAAGCTGGATTTAGAAATGATTCAATTCAGCTGGCCAAAATTGTGAGGCCTAATTAAAAATGTGTATTCAAAAACATTACTTTGGGATTTCTTAAATACTCTCTGAAGATTCAATTTATAATAAAATTTTAAATATCAATGTACTTTTAAAAAAGTATTATTTAAAATTTTTCTAAAATCCAAGAAATATTATGTGGATTTTGAAGAAATAAACATGCTAGATTTCTAGTTAATGATAGTAAATCAAGCATATATTATTATCTTTCCTTAGGAGACTCTATTAGTAGGAGGAGTAAACATAGTAGAAGGGAAGTTATTACCACACAATTTTATTAAAAACTAGAGGCCCAGTGCATGGATTCGTGCACCAGTGGGGTCCCTCAGCGTGGCTTGCAGCGATCGGGCTAAAATAGGCAGTCCAATGCCACCTGCCATTCCTGCCTGCCACTCCCACTCATCCCAGCCCTGCTGCACCTGATGCAGGCTCGTGCCCAGTCAGTTCTGATTACATCTGGCGCCCATGGGTCACTGAGCAGCACTCCCACTGTGGGAGTGCACTGACTAGCAGGGGGCAGGTCCTGCATTGAGCGTCTGCCCCCTTGTGGTCAGTGCGTGTCATAGCAACTGGTTGGCTGGTTGTTCAGTGGTTCAGTTGCTTAGGCTTTTATATATAGAAATGAAACTTTATTTTGAATAATTATAAATTCACATGCAGTTGTGAAAAATAGTGCAGAAAGATTTGGTGTATCGTTTACCCAGTTTCTTTTCCAATGAGAACTTTTTGTAAAACTGTAGATTACAGTATCACAAACTTCCCTTTGCATCAAGGATTTCTCATATTTCATATTATACCCACCTTTTCCCCACCTCTAAACCTTAGTTAATTCCTGTCAACCACTAGCCTGTTTCCCTTGTCAATACTTTTCATTTAAAGAATGTTATATAAATACAATCATATAGCATCCACCTTGGGTTTGTCTATTTAGAGTAGGGGTCCTCAAACTTTTTAAACAGGGGGCCAGTTCACTGTCCCTCAGACCGTTGGAGGGCCAGACTATAGTTTAAAAAAAACTATGAACAAATTCCTATGGACACTGCACATATATTATTTTGAAGTAAAAAAACAAAACGGCAAAAACACCCGCATGTGGCCTGCGGATCGTAGTTTGAGGATGCCTGATTTAGAGCATATTGACCAGGAAATTTATCCCAATTGTTACAGGTATCTGTGTTCCATTCCTTTTTGTTATTGAGTAAGTAGTCCATGGTATGGAATGGTCACAATTTTATTTTTTTAAATACTCATCTGTTGTATTTTTCCTGTTTGGAGGTAATATGAATAAAGCTTCTAAATCATCCATGTATATATTTCTCTGTTTATTTGTGTGTATGTGTGTGTACATACATTAATTATCATTTCTCTGCAACTTTACTCTTTTTTAAAAAATATATTTTATTGATTTTTTACAGAGAGGAAGAGAGAGGGATAGAGAGTTAGAAACATCGATGAGAGAGAATCATCGATCAGCTGCCTCTTGCACACCCCCTACTGGGGATGTGCCCGCAACCAAGGTACATGCCCTGACCAGAATCGAACCTGGGACCTTTCAGTCCGCACGCCGACGCTCTATCCACTGAGCCAAACCGGTTTTGGCTCTTTTTTTTTTTTTGACTTTTAATAGGGACTTCTTAATTGGGTTGCTTACAGAGCAACTAATTTTAATTTTATTGATCATATGTTTAGTGTTAACTATAGGAACTCTTTTTTTGACTTTTAATAGGGACTTCTTAATTGGGTTGCTTACAGAGCAACTAATTTTAATTTTATTGATCATATGTTTAGTGTTAACTATAGGAACTCTTTACTCATATCCATTGATTTGTGTTTACATGTTTAGCATAGCAAAAAACAAAACAAAACACAATTGGGCATATTTGTGTGGATTTATTCCTGACTTCTAATGTTTATTGATCTATATATCTATCCCCCATCAATATACACAGTTTTGATTAAAATAACTTTATTATAAATTTTAGAATTGGGTGTACATATTCTTCTCCCTTTATTCTCTTTCACAATTGTTTTTACTATTCTAATTCATTCATATTTTATATAACTTATAGAATAATATTTTATATATATACAAAATAATTTTCTGAGATTTTGATAGAAATCATGTTAATCCTGTATATCAACACTGGGAGAATGTTTATCTTTACTATGTTGGCAATCCCAATCCATGAACATGGTATTTTTTTTTTTACTTCTTTATCAGCATTGTACAGTTTTCAGCATAGTAGTACTATAAACATATTGTTAAATTTACACATAAGTATTTCATTATTTTTGTGTGATACTAAGTTTTATTTCTAAGGTAGTTGTCCACATATTCATTGATTGTATATAGAAAAAAAAGTTTTAAATGTGTATTTTGTATCCAAAAACCTTGCTCAACTCATTTCTTAGTTCTAGGAAGATTTTCTTGTTTCTTTTCCCCATAGGTTCTTTGGGCTTTTCTATGTAGACCAGTGATGTAGACAATCATGTGATCTGAGAATAAACAGTTTTATTTCTTCTTGAACTTTATGCCTTTTATTTTCATTTATTGGTTTTTATTGCTCACTAGTAGCTTTTTTCTGCTTCTTTGGGTTTATTTCACTCTTTTTTATTAAGTTATTGAGGAGGATGCTTAAATTAATTTTATGCTTTTCTTCTATTTTATTGTATATACTTAGCTTTATCAATTTTTACTTTAAACTCTCAGCTATGCCATACAGATTTTGATATGTTGTTGTATAATAATTATTATTCGGTTAACTAATTTTTGGTTTTTAATTTTTTTTAAGTTCTCCTTGTGACTATTTTGAATAATAGATTATTTATGAATATGTTTGGTAACTTCAAAGTGTTTTTAAATTCTTTTGTTATTTTTCTATTATAGATTTCTAGTTTATTTTCACTGAACTCAAAGAATGTACTGCATATGTTCTCAATTGTTTATATTTATTGAGGTTTGTTTCTGTCTCAGGATATGGTCTATTGGTACATATATCTTTTGCAAGCACTTGTAAAGAATATGTAGTTATCTATTAGTGGATTACAATAATTGTGTTGATTAGATACTGTTGGTAAGTTCTATGCCTGTGCTTCTCTTCTGTTCACTTTTCTATACACTGTTGGGACCGTGCTCACAGTCTCCAAGTATCATGTTGAATTTGTCTATCCCTCCCTCCCCCCAGTTTTATCCGTTTTGGATTTACATAGTTTACTGCTCTCTTTTGTGTATATACAATTATGATGGTTATTTCTTCTTCTTAGTGAATTGACCCTTTTATCATTAAGGTCCCTGCCTCTGGTAATTTGCTCTTCTCTGATGTTTACTTTACCTGATATAAATGTAGACATACCCGTTTTCCTTTGATTTATATTTGCATAATATATATTTTCTATTATTGTACCTTCAGCCTCTCTATATTGTTTATAATGGAACTGAATTTCTCATAGAAAGCATATAGTTTCGCAATGTTTTTTCATCCATTCTGACATCTTTGTCAGATAATTGATGTATGCTACTCAGTCTATGGTATTCTGTTGTAGAATCCTGAAAAGACAAAGACAGAGTCACAGATTTCTGATACTCCTCTCCCCCACTCTTTGTTCACATTACATCATTTATAATGTTTCATCTGTCCTCTTTACCTATGCTTTCCTCTTTATATGAAATTTTGCTATTGAGATCATCATCTGAGCATTGTTAAATTCAATAATTTTCATTTGTTCTTTTTATATTTTCATTTTATTTTATTTTTGCTTTTTATTTTCATTTTTTTGCTAAAACTTTGTATTAACTCAGTTTAATATCACCTTGGTTCATATTATGACAAGTGGTTTTCTATGGAAATTTGGACAACTTTTATTATGCCCTGATATTCTGGATTTTATTTAAAAACTAGAGGCCTGGTGCATGAAATTCGAGCATGGGGGGGGGGTGTCCCTCAGCCCAGCCTGCAACCTCTCCAATCTGAGACCCCTCGAGGGACATCCCTCTCACAAACCAGGACTGCTGGCTCCCAACTGCTCGCCTGCCTGCCTTCCTGATTGCCCCTAACTGCTTCTGCCTGCCAGCCTGATCACCCCTTAACCACTCCCCTGCCAGCCTGATTGATGCCTAACTGCTCCCCTGCCAGCCTGTTTGCCCCTAACTGCCATCCCCTGCAATCCTGGTCACCTCTTACTGCTCTCCCCTGCAGGCCTGGGTCCCCCGCAACTGCCCTTCCCTGCAGGCCCGGTCACCCCCAACTTACCTCCTCTGCCGGCTTGGTCACCCCTAACTGCCCTCCCCTGCAGGCCTGGTCCCTCCCAACTGCCCTCCCCTGCTGGCCTGGTCACCCACAACTGCCTTTCCTTGCAGGCCTGGTCCCTCCCAACTGCCCTATCCTGCTGGCCATCTTGTGATGGCCATCTTGTGTCCACATGGGGGCAGGATCTTTGACCACATGGGGGCAGCCATCTTGTGTGTTGGAGTGATGGTCAATCTGCATATTACTCTTTTATTAGATAGGATAGAGGCCTGGTGCACGGGTGGGGGCCAGTTGGTTTGCTCTGAAGGGTGTCCCAGATCAGGGTGGGGATTCCCTAGGGGTGTGGGGCGACCTGGGCTAGGGGCCTGTGGTGGTTTGCAGGCTAGCCACACCCCCCAGTGACCCAAGCAGAGGCCCTGGTATCTGGGATTTATTTATCTTCTACAATTGAAACTTTGTAGCCTAGAGTGGAGCCAAGCCTTCTGCTTGCTCAGTGGCGGCAGCCATTTCTTTTGGGATTTATTTATCTTCTATAATTGAAACTTTCTGGCCTGGAGTGGAGGCCTAGGCCGGCCACGGCTGCAGAAGCTTGGCTTCCTCCATCGCTGGGGGCAACCCTAGCCTCCTGCTCTCTCCAGCTCCGTGGCTGCCATCATTTTTGTTGGGATTTCTTTATCTTCTATAATTGAAACTTTGTAGCATTGAGTGGAGGCCTAGGCCAGCAACGGCAGGCGGGAAGCTTGGCTTCCTCCATTGCCAGGGAAACCCAATCCTCCCTCTTGCTCTCCATGGCCACAGCCATCTTGGTTGGGTTTATTTGCATACTTGCTCCTGATTGGCTGGTGGGTGTGGCTTGTGGGTGTAGTGGAGGTACGATCAATTTGCATATTACATTTTTATTAGATAGGATCTCTGTTTTACCTGGTTTTTGGAAGTTTAGGTTTTCAACATGTCCTTGACCCTGGGGCTGGGATGGGTGGGGTAGAGTGGAGGAGGGTGTAAGAGTGGGGTCTCATTACCCCTTACCAACACCTGCAGTGGGAATTCAGTTCATCACATGGTTTTCACTAACTTGATAGTCAGGGTGGCCTCCTTATCACTGGTTTATGGTGAAATCCTTGACTCTCCAACAGGCTTCCTCTGACCCTATTCCCAAAGTGGGTGGAATGATAACCTCACACTGGTAGGTGAGTATGGAAATCCAGGTCTCCAAGTGTTTTTTACAAACACTATAAGACAGAGATGGGATTTCATTACCTGCCAACAGAGAAGAAAACCCTGGCTTCCTACATATCCTTCTCTGACACCACCCTGGAAGAAGGAGAATGTGTTGAGATACCTCTTAAGCACTCCTGAGAATGTAAATCTGTTTACACTACTTGGCTTTGGCTAGCATGGGTAATTGTTTGTCCACAGGTGTTTCTGTGCTGCTTGACTAGACTAAAGCAGTTACTGTTTAAAAGTTTTCTATACTAATAGGCTACCTTTTACTATCCATTTGGCTATAAGAGACTGATTTTGTTGACATAGTCAATTTCTCATTTGGTAAATTATTCTTCAAAATTAGAATTATTTTAATTCTCTGGACAATTTCAATTTTACTTCTTGAGGTTGAGATGGGGGAGGGGGGATTCTGATGTTGGTTTTCTGGTATTTACAAGTTTATAGTACATTGAAAGAAAACAATTATTTAAATATGCAGACTCTCTCTTTTGGATGATCATCAATGGGAAAAGAGAAAATCTTCAATACACACAGATGGAAAATATCCAGCCTTACATCTATCTATATCTATATCTATATCTATATCTATATCTATATCTATATCTATATCTATATCTATATCTATTATATCTATTTATCTATCTATCTATCTATCATCTATCTATCTATCTATCTATCTATCTATCTATCTATCTAGATATAGATATAAACATAGTTCATTTACTTCATTTACCTGTGTTTGGATATATTTAGATTATTTCTACCTTTTGTATGTTATAAATAATGCTTTTTATTTTTCAGAGAGAAGAAGGAAGAGGGAGGGAAAGATAGAAAGATCAATGATGATAGGAAATCATTGATCAACTGCTTCCCATATGCCCGCTACTCAGGATTGAACCTGCAACCCAGCCATGTGCCCTGACATGGAATGAAACTGTGAACTCTTGGATCATGGATCGATGCTCAACTACTGAGCTATACCAGCTGGACTTATGAACATTTTTGTTCATAATGTTGAACATTCTTTGCGCATTGCTGTGGTATTTTCTTAATACAAATGCTCTGATAAACCAGGAGTATAATAATATTTTAAATATAGCTGTGAAATTGTTGCCCAATTACTACAATTTTAATTTTTCAAAGGAGATGAAATACCCTAAAACTATCTACAAATTTAAAATGCCAAAGCCGAATACAATGAAACCAAATGCAGCTCTTGTGTAATGAGTGAAGCTTTAAAGATCCTTCCTTAATTGTGATAATTTGGAACATATCAGGGAGTCTTGAAGTGAGCAACAGTCTAGTCACAAGTTTCTAAAGAGCACTAAATCAACGTGCAGGGATACTTTCTGAGCAGGACTCTCAAATTGGAGACTGCTTAGTAAACAGAAGGTCATCCTAAAATGACTGTTTTTATCTCCCTAATATTTACTAGAATGGTTATCTTTGATAATGTGAATATTATAATTTGGATTTTTATTTTAAAACAAAAAATGTGTACATAACATTAATGTATAATTACAGATTTAATATCATTAATTTAATTTTCCTAATTAAAATAAAATTGCTGTTTTATATAGTTTTATTTTACCTTTACTATAATTGTGAAATACTGGTATTTGGAGATTCCTTGATCTATACTATAATTGCTTTATTGTAAACAGCAATAGGCATTTGATCATTTGATGGTTGTAGCTCACTGAAGTGCAATAAAGGGTCAAGTATTCTAAAGATAAGCATAGCATGAGGGATCCCCTCTGCAGATGACTCTAACATGAGGACATACCTTACAGAAAATGCTGTCCTAACAAATAGTGTAAGTACCTGGCATTTTCAGTCTTTTTATGACTACACATATTAAGTTTTGAGATATGCCTAGATCCTTGTTAGAGAAAGTATATAATCATCTATACTAATAAAAGAGTAATATGCAAATTGGTAAGGATGCCCTCACAGTAATGACTGAACAGTAGGCTGCGTGGGGTGACAAGGCCAGCAGGGGGGTTAGTGAGGGACGACCAAACGACTGAACAGCAGTCTGCATGGGGTGACCAGGCCAGCAGGGGGGGCCAGCAGTGGGGGCAGTGAGGGGCAACCAGGCCAGCAGTGGGGGCAGTTGGTGTCAATCAGGCCAGCAGGGGGGCAGTTGGGGGTGACCAGGCTGACAGGGGGGCGCAGTGAGGGGCAACCAGGCCATAAGAGGGGTCAATTGGGGGTGACCAGGCTGGGGGGCAATGAGGGGTGACCAGCCTGTGGGGGGGTAATTGGGGGCAACCAGGCTGGTGGTAGGGGACAGTTAGGGGCAACCAGGCCAGCAGGGGGGCAGTTGGGGGCAACCAAGCTGGCAGGCAGAGGTGGTTAGGGGTGATCAGGCTGGCAGGGGGGGCAGTTAGGGGCGATCAGGCAGGCAGGCAGGTGAGCAGTTAGGAGCCAGCAGTCCCGGATTGTGAGAGGGTGCAGGCTGGGCTGAGGGGACCCCCCTCCATGCACAAATTTTGTGCACCAGGCCTCTAGTTTGTTATAATAGGAGTCCCTGTTTTGTGTCTAGAAGTTTCTTATCCTCAGAAAAGTAGTTCTTTGAAAACTAATAAGAATGATGGAGGGTATGAGATTTTACCTTAATGAAACCTTACAATTTAGCTGGCCACAGTTTTATAGATGTTAGTAGAATACTGGTGACTCGGGGTCAAGGGCAGCATGCCAGGCAGTGTGAACATTATATTTAGCATCTGCTTCCTCTTGTCCTCCATTCCCAAGGTGGGAGATGCAGAGGAGGGCCTAGGTAGATGCTGCCTGTACAGTGGGTGTGTCATAGGTAAGGAACCCTGAGTTAAGGAAACCCCAATCTTATGAGTGGGTAACTGCCAACTCTGTCCAACCTTTACTTGAAAGGACATATTAACTTTATCATCCAGTTTAGGAAACATATTTGCCTTCCATCCTAAGAGATACTACGTCTCACTTCCAAGGCCCTTTACTGTACAAATATTCTTTAAAAAGCAGTCCAGAATAGACATTTCAGTGCTTTATCACAAAATATATAGATACAGAGAATCAAGAATTTTCTATAATAATCGTATACAATAATTACCTATAATACCAGTCTTATCAGTTACTTTCAAGACTCACAAAACTATCAAAATTTGATCATTAATAATTTATTTTCATTATATAAACCAAAGGCCACATTTTATAAGTTAGGCCAAGTAAAAGAATCAGAATAGAGCAATCTTTACTAATTAAGGTTATAAATGTTCACTTCAGTAGTGAATTAGATTGTGAGACCTTCAAGGTAAAAAATTGACTTTAATTACTATTTAATCCCATTAAAGTAAAATTCTATACTACTTTCTTATTAGCTGCAAGGAGCAAGTATCTCTTATTTTCAAATTCTCAGCATCAATCACTTTGGATAAATGCCTCCTTCTACAATGGGTGACTCTGGTAGACTGCCAATCACCTGACCCACAAGAGGTCAAAAAGCTTAGAACAGAAACTGACTCAGAGCAAGAACCACCTAAGTTTTTTTATATTAACAAAATTAAACCAAATAAGTCTATATGATGTCATGCTGAATAAAATATTGTTGATTTATACCAAATCTTATTCTCTCCAGATTTTTATAGATAATTTTTTATTAATATTCACAGTTTAAAATATAAAAAAAAATGACAAATACCCAAAATTAATTTTATATTCTATCCTCAACCACCCAGGCTCCTCCATTATAGGCCAACAATAATATTATTAAAGTTTTTATCCTCTGGTAAAATTTTAAATATAATAACAACTATATATGTATATGACAAAAACCATAAACATTATTCTGATCTTGTTGTTTTGCACTTATATATACACCTAAGAGATTATTTTATATTCAATACAAATGGGGATTTCTTATTTTGTTGTATAGCCCTATGTCATGACCTTTTATTTAATACTAGAGGCCCGATGCACGGAGATTCATGTAAGAATGGGCCTTTCTTCCCCTGGCTTCCCGCACCGCCTTTGCTCTGGCTGGAGCCGCCTTTCCGCTCTGGCCCGGAGCTGCCTTTCCGCCTTCCCATGCTGTCCAGAGGCCCGGAGCAGCTGGGGTGGTGCAGAATGCCTGCGTCATCACCATGGCGATGATGCAAGCGTCCCGCCCCACCCCCGGCTGCTTGGCCCCTGTGTATGCAAATTAACTCGCCATCTTTGGTGGGTTAATTTGCATAATCACTCCTGATTGGCTGGTGGTCGTCACGAAGGTATGGTCAATTAGCATGTTACTCTTTTATTAAGTAGATTTCATTAAACAGTTTTTTACTGATGGACATTGAAATAATTTCTATTATTTTGTAATCATAAATAAATTGTAAAGATAAATCAGCAAATAATTAATTCTTATTTGTGTGAAGGCTATATAATAAATTTTTGGAAATGTAATTTCTTGATCAAAGTGTTTGGCTTTTTGGGGAAGGGGGTGTGGAGGGAGACACAAGTTACCACAGATGTTATGTATAGATTTATATTATTTAAAATTTATCCAAGAATGACTGTTTCTCTATACCCTCACCAACAAAGCCTGTTATAATATGTTATTTGCCAATCTGTAAAGTAAAAATGGGATTGTAATGCATTTCTAACTGTGAATGAAATTAATCATATTTTACATAATTAAGAAATATTTGTACCTTGCATTATTATTTATACTAGAGGCCCAATGCATGAAAATTCATGCAAGGTAGGCCTTCCTTCCCCCGGCTGCCAGCACCAGCTTTCCTCCTGCCCCCTGGACCCAAGCTTCCCTCCTCTAGCCGCCGGCAGGCAACTGGGACCTGGGATCCTGAGCAGCTTTGCCTGGGGTGGCCGCAGGCACCTGGAACCCTGGGTGGCTTCACCCAGGCCCCGGCATTGTCAGGAAGGACATCCGGAATGATGTCCAGAAGATGTCTGGTCTATCTGACCTAATTAGCATATTATCCTTTTATTAGTATCTAATTAGCATATTACCTTCTATTAGTATAGATACCACTTTTTAACAAATTTCTACTTTTCTTTCTTTCAATTTGGAAAAGCTCTTTGTATATTGGAGAATTTAATCATCTGTCCTTAATATGAGTTGCGAGTATTTCCTTTTATTTATTTACTAGAGGCCCGGTGCATGAATCATGCACAGGTGGGATTTGGCCAGCCCGCTCCAATAGGGGCTGATGGAGGCCAGGCTGGTGGAGCGGGGGTCCATGGGAAGTCAGCCGGCCCCACTCCCAATAAGGATGGGAGGCCAATCGGCAGCAGTGCCAGCCAGGGGAGGGGCTGCGGGCAGCTGTCTGACCCCACCCCTGATGGGGGGGTGATTGGGGGTGGGGCCTTCCTGTGGGAGGGGCCACAGGCAGTTGCAGGGGCCGATGGGGGCTCTATCGGGCTGGTTGTCCACTGCAGTGCACATTATTGAGACTGGTCATTCTGGTCATTCTAGTCGTTCCAATTGCTTGGCGCACATATATATATATATATTTTTATTTTATTTATATATATTTTTTTCATTTGCTTTCTGTATTACTTTGCTAGGGCTGTTGTAACAATACCAAAAACTGGGTGACTCAAAACAACCAAAATTTATTTTCTTGAAGTTCTGTAGGCTAGAATTCTAAAATTAAGGTGTATGCAGTGTCATGCTCCCTCTGAAATCTGTAAGAGGATTGATTCTTCCTTGCCTCTTTCTAGCTTTTTGTTGTTTTCTGGATGTCTTTTGTCATGTTGGTTTGTATATGCATTACCTCAATTTCCCATTTCACATGACATTCTTTCTGTGGGTCTTCACATTATCCTCCCTCTGTAATGTTAACAAACATTTAAGCAAGAAATAATATCAGTTCTACCCAAAATCTTCCAAAACATCAAGGGGAGGAAAATGGCCCACTCATTTTTAAGGCCAGTATCCTTTGCTTTTCAATCAGTGGCACTGTAAGGAAAGACAACTAAAGCTTAATATCATTCAAGAACACGGATATAACATCCCTAATTAAATGTCAAAAAATAACATTCAGAAATATTTTAAAAGGATAATACATCATGATTGAGTGTGGTTTATTTCAGAAATTCAATGTTTATTTAACATTCAAGTAACTCAGCCTCACACCTATTCTTAAGGCTTGCCTATTTTTATGTCTCCTACTTTCCTTGAACATGCAGTGTGCAGTTCCATTCCTTATACTTGCTTTGTATGATTTTTAGATAATGTTCCATAAGTTAAGGATGGGGTTTCTAAAGATATTTTACCAAGTTTATTTAGCATATTAATTAAATTAGTTTTATGAAGTAGCTATCCATCACACATACTCCAATATAAATGATGGCGTTAATTGGACACCAGCATGGTTGATGTTACAGTTTCCATTTCCTTTCCTATCATTATTCTAGGATTGTTTCAAAGATTTATTGGTTTATAAACCTACCTATTCAGATTTTCTACTAAGGGCATTTTATGGTTACATTGTAATAGAGGTATATTCAAAAAACAAAACAAATATACAGTGAGTGGCCAGATTATTATGATCGCTGAACACATAATAATCTGGCCACTCGGTGTATATCCTATATAATAAAAGGCTAATATTCAAATTGTCCCCTTGACCAGGAGTTTGAGCAGCAGGCAGGCCGGCCAACTGCCCATGTCCCCTCCCCTGGTCACACTGGCTGGACCCCACCCGTGCGCGAATTCATGCACCGGGTCTCATATATATACTGAGCGGCCAGATTATTATGCGTTCATAGATCATAATAATCTGGCCACTCAGTGTATATATACCATGCCACTTGTAATAGAATGATAGACTGAACAATGGGCCCCCAAAGATATCCATGTACCAATTTCCATGTGAATATGTTACCTCACATAGTAAAAAGGACTTTACAGGGGAAATTAAGTTTGAAATTTTGAAATGGGACAATTACCCTGAATTATCCATATGGGTTCAATACAATCACATTATCCTTCCAAGAGGACAGCAAACATATCTAAAGCAAAGGAGATAGGGCAATAAAAGCAGGGACTGGACTGGTACACTGAAAAGGAAAAGGAAGGGGCCATGACTGAGAAATGCAGGTGCCATCTAGAAGCTGGAAAAGAGAAGAAACAAATCTCCCTGCCCTCCCGCCCAAACCCTCTGAAGGAAACATAACACTGTTTACACCTTGATTGGGCTTCTGACATCCAGAGCTGTGACAGAATCAATCCGCGTAGTTTTGAGCTACTAAGCTGGTTGTAATTACAGTAGTGATAGTAAACTAATACATTATTTAAGATATAAAATATTAAATATAAATACACTTAAAATAACATGCATATGCATCTCTAATCTTATTTTTCTCGTACCTCCTCATAAACACTAAAGCATGGTCCTTGTTTAGGACTGTGTTTTTTTCATAATTTCTATAAATGTACCATATGCATGTATGGCCCAATTATTCTCTTCTTCCACAATAACAGAGTGGTAACTCCACAGATAGTTGCCCAGCTAGACTGTATTCTCCTAGTTCTTTTGCTCTAAAGTGTTGCTTGTGACTGAGTTCTCACAAATAGCATATGTACAGAACTGATGGATTCTGTTTCTGTGTCTGAGCACTGAGACATTCGGCAGATGATTGTTCACGTTCTGCTTTCTCCCTTTTCATCTACAGCACAGACACGCTGGTGAGCAAAATGTACATGTGTAGTTATTCTGCGCATTACATGGATTTAGTGAAAAATAGATGTTCACCCTTCCCTGGGTTTTCATGGTAAGGAATCACACTTGGTAGAAAAGGAGTGGGACACTGAAGTATAAAATAGAGACATCTGAGTAGATTCTTATGAAACAGAGATTATAACCACAAATCTACTGAAATTATGTGACTTGGGGAGGAAGCTCCTCCAAACATATGTGAAGGAAACTGTTTTGGTCTGCAATGGTGATGCTGATTCTCCTTAGGATATATCCTAATGTCACCTGGTTCCTCTGTGTCCATGAATTAAGTTGGATACCCAATATCTTAGTCCACCTGGGCTGCTATTACAAAGTACTGTAGACTGTGTGGTTTACAAACAACAGAAACTTACTTCTCAGAGTTCTGGAGGTTGGTAGTTCAAGACCAGGGTGCCAGAAAATTTGGGTTTTAGCTGAGGGGCCTCTTTTGGGTTGCAAGCTGCCTTTTTCTCAATGTGTCTTCACATGATTGAAGGGGCAAGGAAGGGCTCTGGAGTCTCTTCCACAAAGGCCCTGATCTCATTCATAAGGGCTCTGCCCTTGTGACCAAGGTAGTCCATCTGGCAATTATAAGGAAAGAGCATGGCGATGATAAGTACAGACTGAAGAATGGCAAGCTCTCACCAGACTGTGTCAGCAGGGAGTACACATGGGATTATATATTACAGGCGTTATACCAAGGAGTAGAAATACAAGGCTCAGTAGGATTTCTGTATTTATATAGAAGTGGTCACAAGGGATTAGAATTTTAATATCTTGGCTGAAGCTCAAGGGAATACGTTTTCATAATCTGCTAGAGACAAATTGAAATTGGACTCAATGATGGCCTATAGTAACGAGCTTGAAATGTCAGCTTCTCCCTGACGTAAAATAGACAATAGATGGTGGTCCAGAGTGAGGAGAATGTAGGAATGAATATATTATGTAGGACCTGCTTAGGCATCTTCTAAAAATGCTCCTAAAAGAACTTCTCACCAGTTGTTAAACTATCAGATTGGTGAGGAGAATACAATATTCTTTCATATTTATTCTATACCTGTTGTAATCCCCTGAGCAATCAATACAACATTAATAAATAAACAAAAATGTGTATCTGAAATAAAAATAGAAAAGATAAAGTAGAACATGAAACATAATTGATATAACAGAAGGAAAAAAGAACAACAGATAGATGGAACAAATAAAAATAAATAAAATGGAAAGAATAATCCTAATAATATTTATAATATATTAAATTTAAATGAACTAAGTCTTGAATTACAGTGGGAGACATGATGCTTCATATGCCCAACCTGCAGAAAGAGACCCAAAGCTATGTGACCCTCCTTTGACTTTAGTGACAATATTTCCTATATCTAGGCATCCTGTTCTGACCCCTTTACTGAGTTACTCAAAGACTGTCACTCTTGAGTGTGACCTGGAAACAATAAAGGGAGTCTGCAGAAAATACTGGTTGTGATGAAAGATATCTGGCCATTTGTTCCTCACAATGCAGCACCGTAAAACCATGGGATAGGGATGTCTTTGCCAAAAATATGGTGTATGGAACTCAGGTAGGCTCCAGAAATAATTACAGTGAAGGTCTGGGTTTTAGGGTGAGGTCTGAACTTCTTCTGGTGATAGTATCCATTGGAAATGTAGCCCCTGGAACTATTTTCTTCCAGCCCCAACATACCACTGGGTACTTGACTTCCCCTGCTGCTTGGGACTTCATGGATGTTGAAAACATCTAAAAATCTGGACAAAATATATGCTTCAGTTGTCTTCAGGCATTGTGTAAAGAGGAGTAAGCATCTCTGGTTCTTAAGAAAAAGAAAACAAATAAAGTAAGTCAAACGTACATTCCAGCCTTTGGCCTGAGGAAGCTGAGGTTTGAGTGAAGAAAGGTCTTGCTCCACTGAGGAGGGTGGGGTTGTGGGCTGATGAGGTGCTGAAATGTGTTGATAAAAGAGAAGAGAAGTGAAAGCTGTGAAGGTGAACAGGAGCAAGAGGACAGGATCGGAATGGAGATGTACCTAGTTCTATGATCAAAGATTAGAATATGTTTGGCCAATAGTTGGGATAGTGACATAGGCAAATCTAGATGGAATTGTAAAGATATTTAAATTGTCCGAAGGAAATAATTAGAAGGAAAATGTACTTTTAAATGAAATAGAATTAAAATAAAATAAAAAGCAATTATGTGATGACTAAATTAAATGTAAATGTATAAGACACTCCCCCCAATAAGGCAAAAGTTATCAGACTGAATAAAAGCAAGTCTCAATTTTACTTTATCTTAAAGAGACAAATAATAGGCTAAAAGTAAAAGTATAGGGAAAACATACACCATGCAAAGATGAGCAGGAAAATGTTGGTGTGGCTCTAGAATATCATCAGACACAAAGAGGCATATTTCATAATGGCAAAGAGTGAATTCACTAGGAAAAGGTAACAGTCCTTAATATGTATGCATATAATATCAGAGCTTTAAAAATATAGCACAACAATTGACAAATCTAAATTGAAAAAATAGACAATCACACTGGAGATTTTAACATCACTCTCTCAGTAATTCCTGAAGCACTAGACCAAGAATAAACAGGAATGTGGATTTGAACATTATCAATCAACTGGACCTAACTAATTTTCATAGTACAATATGCATAACAGCTACAGATTATACATTATTTCCAGTACATAGATGATTCAGCAGGTATGACCACATAATGGGTCAGGAAATAAATCTTGAAATTTTTAATAAACTTGCAATCTTACCAAATATGTATATTAACTTAGATTCTTATCCTCCAGGAGTGGAGGATACTGGGCTGACAACACCTAGTAAGAAACTACGTTATTCATATGGTTTGTAAGATGGGAAGGTAAACATAAATTGGGTAACAAAAAAAGGAACCTAAATGAAAAACATAGGCTTTACCATAATTGTAGAAAAGGAGCATTAAGAAGTATGTTGTGGTATTTTTTTGTGGTTTTCATTTGCATTTCTCTTATTTCTAGTAAAGTTCAGCAACATTTTTATGACTTTTAGTAATCCATTTCTTTCTTATAATGATTGCTGATTGCATAATTGCATACTGGATATTTATTCTACTTTTTAGTATGTAGAAAAGTTTATATATTTTAGCTTTATTAGAATTTCTTCAAAAGTAATATTAGTGTTCTATTAGTATTGTAGGATGACTCTTGGTGTATGGAAATATTAAATTTCAGTGTAGGTGCATGTATAATATTTTCCTTTATATTTTTCTATTTTGTGTCTTTTTAAAGAAATTCTAAGCTACTTCAATATAATAAACATATTATCTTATATTCTGGGCTATAAGTTTTAAAGTTTTGCTTTTTAATTGTAAATATTTGGTACACAGTATGTGTGTGTGTGTGTGTGTGTGCATTTGTGTGTGTTTGTGTATTATGTAAGGTAGTTCATCATTTCCTACAAATTGTAATGTTATCAGTGTGAATTTTAAAGCCACTGTACATGTTGAGCACAGTAGTATTTTAAACAATTATTGTGATTGTTATTTTAAATATTATTTTTGTAGATACCTAATAATGAATAATTGCTTAAATTGAGGCTGTTATGGTTTTTCTAATGATTCACATTCATATTCTGAGTAGTTCCCTTGACTTGAATTTGAATTTGGTTGATTCTTGCACATTTATCTGTTCCTCCCATATGTGGTGACAGTAAAAAATTATCCGATTATAGGTTCAAATGTATGAGATCTTGACCTAAAAAAGGGAGAACAGAACATGGAGAAAGAAGGGCCACTTACCTGTGGACAGAAACATGTATGGAACTAACAATTCTGTGTGTGTATGTAGCAATCACAAGACCTTTTGAAAGAATATTTAGAGTAGAATGTATATATATTAGTGAATATAAGTAATTTGTACAAAAGATCAAATTGTATAGATATATTTTTTAAACTAAGAATATAACAAAACTAGACTATCTAGGTCATTTCAGGTAGATTTCAGTTAGTAACTTGGAAGGTGTGTATTTATATCACTTTTTGGAAACTTTATATAACAGATTTTTCAATATAAATACTTTTCTAAGAATACTGCATTGTGATAGTGTTTATAACTCAATAATGGAGAAGGAATACTAATTCTATTATTCATGAAAATTTGCAGCAAAAGTAAATTTAGAAATAATATATTTCAACCCTTCAGTATAGTCCTAAAATTAGCCCTCTACATTTTGGAGATAGAGCAAAATCGAAGGTACAGTATTGGGATCAAATGAAATAGTTAACAATGACTGTAATGAAAGATAAAATTACACTTTGGGTGTGGGGGGCTGAGAAGAGTCACATTGGATTGAAAAAGCTAAATTTAGATGAGAACGAAATTGCTAGGTCGATGACCCAGAAGAACTGAACACTAAATATATTATTTCATTCACAATAGAGAAACATGTGGTTAAAAGAATTGCAGCTCAATTGTCCTCCTCCATAAAAACTATTTCCAAAAGTAGAAATTGAAACTGCCTGATTATTTGTAATAAAAGATGTGAAGACAAAAGGATTAGCAAAGAAAAAGGATTAGACACTAGTTCAAAGTCGACAATATCAATGGAAGGCATACATGAAGAGCAGCCCTTTAATGCAGCATAAATATCACCTTTTCATGTTATTACTAGTGACTATTATTACTAACATGCATTGAGTATTTACTTTGTGTCAGGTAGTATGTTAAATTTTTACATAGGTTTATTTCAATTAATTGAAAAACACACACACACCCCAATTGATCAGGTGGTATTGATGAATTCAATATAGCAACAAAGTTAATGGGAGCTTAAAGAGGGTCATTTACTTTGACAGTGTCATATTGTAAGAGAGTAATGAATTCTAAATTCGGGTCCAGGCAGAGTGACTAGTATCCTAGTATCTCACTCAAGGGACTGACTTAATCATGACATATTTTTGAAACTTCTTTTTTTGAAGGAATCATTATGGCTATATATATATATATAGACACCATATATATATGATGTCTCATATTTTGTTTGCTGGCCCAAATTAAATATATATATATATATATATATATATATATATATATATATATATATGCCATGGACAAAAATAAACTTTTCAAAGATTATTAAATACTGACTCTGAGCTAACACTAATTCTTAAGAACCCTAAATTACCACTTTGAACTGCCAATATGAATGAGAGTTTATGGATGCTAGGTAATAAAAGATGTTATAACAGAATTCACCTCATGTTAGAAGCAGTCAAATTAAAAAAACAGCAACAATACTATGGTTATTTTTCCAACTCTTAGCATTACTTAGGAATTCAAGTGGCCAAATCCCATGTTGGCTTCTACCCTATGGCATAGGCCTATGGTAAATGAATACTCCAAATGGAAAGTTTTAGAGCTCCAACTTATTATAGAAATAATAAGTCAAAATTAAATGCTGAATCTCTGGAGATATAAAAATTTATTTTTCAGTGAAGTTTTCAAAGATTCTTGAGATTATTCCTATTGCATGTTTTATATAATTTTTCAGTTTTATGAAAGGAAAAGACTGAAATGCATTGTAGAATATGGTAGATTAATACAAATAATATTGATGTCTCATATTTTGTTTGCTGCCCAAATTGAATCATTTGGTTTGAGTCCATTGATGATATTAATAAATGTCTTTTAAGATGGGGTTTCTAAGGATAGAGTGTGTGATGAAAGAATCAGAAGTCATGATAAATATACACCTTTATTGGATAGTGTAGGGGAGGAAAATGTTGTTTTTTTTACCCACCCTTCTGAGTTCTTAGTTGAGACCACTGTTATAAGACACAGATTAATGAGGAAAAGAAATAGAAGTTTATTTGCATGTATACATCACATATATATAAATGGGAGATACCCAGGGAAAATGAGTAACTCCTGAGATGGCTTAGAATTTAGACTTAAATAACATCTTAATAGAGAATGGGAAGGGGAATTTAGGCTTCCTATGGAAGAGTAAGTGAATTTTAGAAAAGATGAATGAGCCCTTAGAAGAAAAGATGGGGCTTATGATAGTTTGTGACAAAGTTTCTCTAGGTGTGCTGTATGGAGACTTCTAGTCTCCTCTCCTGTGATGAGTCAATCTTTCCTAGGTGATGAAACTACTGGAGAGAGGACTTAGGGTCTGTCTTTAGGCAGATAAAGGTAATTAAGAGAAAACCTATCCCTCCAATCACTGTTTTTAAAGTATTCACAGCTCAAAATAATCAATATACCAGAGCAGCATATTTTGGATAGCATTTCCTAACTCCTATTGTCACAATTTAGGGTGGCATATTCCACAAAACTCTAATAAGTATAAGTAGAAAATTAGTTATAAGGATGAAAGAAGGAATTTGAGGAAATAGAGGCTTCTCTCACTGGAGCATGGCAGGTTTCTAGATGTTGTCAAACACTATATAAAATAAGATCAATGAAATTCCACTGAGTTGTCCCTTCAACTCAATGGTAAGATTTGTGCTCCTGAGTAGAAGTAGTAGGAGTAGTAGGTTATGGCAAATTGAGAGTCACTAAAGACAACTGAAACATTTAGATAAAACACTAAGATAAGATCATTAAAAGTCACCAGATAACTATTCATACATAAAGAATTAGATGGACTAAAATTTCAAAGAGACAATGCTTGTCCTAAGTGAAAAGTGTCTGAAAATTGCAGACATTTTTTCCCAGGAGATTTCTGATTAGGGTGTAGGCTATGACTAAGGATTGAGGTTTGGCACAAGCAGAGATCCTGCTGGAATAGTTACTAGCAAATCTTCTACTGATTATTCAGGAGGAAAAAAAAAGAAAAAAAAGAAAAAAAAAGAAGAGTTTTGAGAATTCTCTAATGCATGGTGGTTTTCCCTAGAAGATATTTGCTGAAGTTTGGCTCAAAGGAGGTTAGGAGTTGGGTTGAAATCTTCTCTAAAGTAGCCTGTAATCTTCCACATCTGAAGGGATTTAAGGAACAAGTAACTGTGAAGGACAAGGATCTGAAAGTAAAACAAAGACAAATTGAAAGTCAGAGAGGAAAGATCTAATTGACAATGAAGATCTATAGCCACTTTTCCACCCAGGTTCCCTTGAAGCTAGATTTATAAACTTTAGACTTGGACCTTCTGAGGGACCCAAGAACATAACAAAGTTTTAGTATTTACACAGGACTGGAATGATGAAGCTGACATGTGGGGCTAGTTTCTCCCTTATGGAATTTGCAAAATTTGAAGACAAATTAGGCAAAAAGCTAAATGGTTCTAAAATCTCTGAAAAACAGAAATAAATCTCCCTTGGCTATTCAGGTCTTAGTAGATAAGAACTCACCAGGCTCTCCATTGAAAGTCTTGTGGAAATACACAGTAGTAAATGTGACAATCTAGAATAAAACTAAACCTTACAAAAATTGCAGTCCAGCATCCACCCAAGTCAACCCCTGATTAGAATTAAAAATAGGTTACCTCTTTATCCTAAAGAAAGAACAAACTATGTCCTTGAGAAAACAATACCATCTAGAATGGGGACTTTTCAGTTATTTAATGGACAGAATGTGTTTTTTCAGCATATTTTCATTTTACACCTTAGAACTTTATAGTTGAGTATGCGGGGTCTTATTAGGCTGAGCATAATACAGAAAATTCAAATTATAAGCCTGGGGGAAGGGGAAATCAATTGGGGAACTCCAATATTGGTGATCTCCATTATTTTGAATGAATATCTTGACTATTCCAGAATCCTATATAATAAAGAAGTAATATGCAAATTGACTGTCACACCCTCATACAAGATGGCTGCCCCCATATAGTCACAAGATGGCTGCCACAAAATGACAGGCAGGGGAGGTCAGTTGTGGGCAATCAGGCCAGCAGGGGAGGGCAGTTAGCAGGGGAGGGCAGTTGGGGGTGACCAGGCCAGCAGGAGAGGGCAGTTGGGGGTGATTGGGCCAGCAGGGAGGGGAGTTGGGGGTAATCAGGCTGGCAGGAGAGCAGTTAGGTGTTAATCAGGCTGGCAGGGGAGTGGTTAGGGGATGATCAGGCTGGCAGGCAGAAACAGTTAGGGGCAATCAGGCAGGCAGGCAGGTGAGTGGTTGGGAACCAACAGTCCCAGATTGTGAGAGGGATGTCCGACTGCTGGTTTAGGCCTGATCCCTGTGAGATCTGGCCTAAACCGGCAGTTGGACATCCCCTGATAGGTCCCAGATTGGAGAGGGTGCAGGCTGGGCTGAGGAACACCCCACAGGACCTCTAGTTGGTTGATAAATATTTTGTTCACAGGGCTTCTAGTTGGTTGATAAAAATTTTGTGCACTGGGCTTCTAGTTGGTTGATAAAAATTTTGATCTTTGCCCCCTATAGCTGGTCTTCCAAAACTTATTATAAGTTTGCTACATGATATTAGTTATCCAATAAAGTTTATTTGGTGGACACTATTAGGGCAAACATGACAGTCTAGTACAGCGGTTCTCAACCTTCCTAATGCTGTAACCCTTTAATACAGTTCCTCATGTTGTGGTGACCCTCAACCATAAAATTATTTTTGTTGCTACTTCATAACTGTAATTTTGCTACTGTTATGAATCGTAATGTGAATATCTGTGTTTTCTGATGGTCTTAGGTGACCCCTGTGAAAGGGTCGTTCGATCCCCAAAGGGGTCGCAACCCACAGGTTGAGAACCGCTAGTCTAGTATTTAGATAGAAGAGACTTGTAGAGGGTTGAAGTGTGCCATCATTATAAGGACATAGATTATTATCAAAAGAGGGTAGAACAGTAATTCAAAATCAAATTTTGTATTCTACATTTGGTTTTCCAGATACATTATAGACTTAGGGGAGGATTAAAAGGAACGTCTTAGTTTTACAAGGTTGCTCTTTTGGTTTGAGAACAATTTCATGAGACATGGCCTATCAGAGAGAGTCTAATCTGATAGGAAATAAATTTTCCTGTGGATTTTAATGGTTTTAATGGGCCATAATTGCCAATCAGATTTATTTTATTTTAGTCTGAGTCCTGAGTAGAGTATAGCCTCTTAGCCTAAGACTTCTTGTAAGACACTGTTGGCTTAACTTTTGAAGTATATCCAGGGCTTTGCACAAAATAAGCTGTAGTATGTAATGTTGTAAATGACCGTGGTACTTTTTGGAAGCAAGACTCCATTTATCAACTCCCTAATCCAAGGGATATATTTATGACGACCTGAAGAAACCCAGAAATTTGAAATAATGAATGTCAGTGGCTGTTGATGAGAGTTATAGACATGGTAAAACGTGGACTCCCCAAACTTCCAGTTTGTAATGATTAAAATGGAAGGAACAGCTCTGATGAGAAAGTCTGGCAAGTAGTAAAGACATACTTCTCCCTCCAAGTTTGGCAAGGCTTCTTGCCAGCAATTTGGAAAGGCTGTGAGTTTAGAGACTTGGCCAGTTTGCCTGGCAAGGTACCCAGAGGTCTTCCTAGAACTGTAACTGAAAGACTAGGGCATTTCATTCCACCTACAAATCAGAGAGACAGAAACTAATCCTCACAGACAGAAAGATGATGTCCAAATGGTCCTTGCTGCAGGGAGACTCTAAAAATGGATTTCTGGTTAGAGAAGGATAACTTACATCTCCTGCTCCTCTTTTAAAAGCAAAAATGGGAAATATATCACACACTTGCTGTGAGCGCAAAGCTGAGAGGTTGCTGTGCTGGTATTGCTAAGTGGAATAAAAGAGCAGTGTTGGGGGCTAAAATCCCATTTTTTACCTCCCTAGAATCACAACCATCAATACTTCAAATCCAAGTCCCACCTACCTCCCTTCTTTACAGATGTCAAAGGGCTAGACTAAAGCTCCCTTCCACATCCTAAGGAGGCATATAACCTATGCTTATATTGTGATAAAATTTATGAGGTTGAAATATGAGACAGAAGTAAAACCATAAATATTATACTTTTGTCTAAAGGTAATATCTGGTCAAGGAAAAATTATTATAGTAACAGTATTTAAGCTTCTGTATATTAAAATATGAAAAACTGCATTGTCCAATTTTACCATGGAGAACAGAAAATATTACCCTTAGGATAAAATTGATAGAATTGAAATTAGAATAATAAATGATTGGAGATACAATCTAGTCAAAAGTTTATCACACTCTTTTTATTTAAATTATATTTACATTTTATCTCAAAATCCATTTATTCAAGAAGTATTAATTCACAATTAATTATTTAACCACCATTATTTAGTAACTGTGCATTAACTCAATATTAATTGCCATAGATATGGATATACCCTTCCTTTATAAAATATGGGAGTAGGGCTAAACTGAGGACCACAATTTTATTTGGTAAATAGACTTACATAAGACTATGGTAGTTATGCAAGCTTGAGTGAAACCTTGAGTTTGTTTTAGTGTTTGGCTTAATGAACCAAAGCTGGACATTTATGTGCCATGATTGAAGTACTTATATCAAGAGCTTGATTCCTGGGTGGAAATAATCTTATTTTATTGTCTTCTTATAAACGTAAGTATTTGAGAGCATTTAAAACCTTACATAGATGGTGTAAGGTTTTAAATGCATTTGTTTCCTTGACAATTAAAACCTGATGTTTACTTAGCTCTATTTGAAGAGATATGTTTGGTTGTTTCTGTTTCTTGAAATAGTGTCTAAATCAACAAATAACTTACACCTGTAGTTTTATAAAAACTACCACTTCTTTATTTGTCTCTAAGTACAAACATAATTAAGTAATAATATTTATAGTACTCCAATATAAACTCTTTTCGTGTTTAATGTTTGCAACAATGTTGAAAAAGAGGTGATATACCCATTTCACATCTGTCAAAAAAATAGAGGTTAATTAACTTGACCGTGGTTAAGCAGATGGTACACAGCTGGCATTTAAAACCTAGATCCCAATAGTCCTGATCATGGTAAACCTGTGATGCTGCCTCTCTGGCTTGGGTAATTATTATTCAATAATGAGAACTACTTAGTTTTTTGCCTGCAAATGTTTTAAAAATGGTAGGACATGAAAATTTTGGAATGAAATAAATAACTTCAAATCTTACTTTCAATAATTTGCTTATATAAACAATGTAGAAATTTCACAAAGTCTAACCTCATTAAAAAGCTCATTCCCAATGCATGCTTTTGTATCTCTAATACTAATTACAGTATTGTGAAACTAGTTCAAAGGAGGAAGCAGATCCATAGCTATCAGCAAACTGTGCTAGATTTTTTTATTTTTTACCCCATGCAAAGTACAATAGGAATTATGGTTTGGATAATGACTTTGCTCCCTATCACGATATAAGGGAAGTTTTTAACAAACTATATGGGCAATTCAAAATACGGGTCAGGTAGTGAAAGGAATGGAAGGATCGGGGGAGCAGAGGGCACTAACATGAAGATTGGTGGTACAAGAGGATGTTGATGGGAGATGAAGAAATTAAGAATGAAGGAGGAGAAAAACATAAATCTTCAGTGTCTTAAGTCTGGAGGTGCTTCAATTTGAAGGCTACATAAAATCACCTGTCATTTCCTATCACATTTATTGTGATTTTCACATTCAAAGTAATTCAAAGTATTTTTTACTTTGGAGCAGTGTTTTCCAAACCTAGTTTGGATGTAATCTGGGAGGCTAATGCTAAAAAACGCTGATGCCTATGCACTGCTTCTGGACATAACAATACAGCCGTTTATGGGATGGGACAGAGCAATCCACTTCCTGATTTTAATTGGAAATCAATTCCACAGAGCATTTTAATTTTTTTCTGCTGGTCTGTGAAGTTTAAACTGTGCATTTACTACTACGAGGACAGTAAAAGCAGTTATTTTATTATCCTACTAGAGGCTCGGTGCATGAGTTTGTGCACAGGTGGGGTCCCTCGGACTGGCCATCAATCGGGACCCATCAGGGCCACGTCGCACAGTCCCGATCGGGTCAATCGGGGCCAGCTAGCCAGCGGGGGGGAGGGACTGCAGGAGGTTGGCCACCGCAGTAGGTTGGCTGTGGGAGCGCACTGACCACCAGTAGGCAGCTTCTGAGTTGAGCATCTGCCCCCTGGTTGTCAGTGTGCGTCATAGTGACTGGTTGACAGGTCTTCCAGTTGTTCGGTCACTTAGGCTTTTATATATATACTAGTGGCCCGGTGCACAAAATTCATGCACAGGGGTGGGTGCGGGGGGGGAGGGGGTCTCTCAGCCCGGCCTGCATCCTCTCCAATCTGAGACCCCTGTGGGATTGGGCCTAAACTGGCAGTCAGACAACTCCCTCACAATCTGGGACTGCTGGCTCCTAACCTCTCACCTGCCTGCCTGCTTGATCACCCCTAACCACTCTGCCTGCTGGCCTGATTGCCCCCAACTGCACCCCCCTGCTGGCCTGCTCACCCCCAACTGGTCCCCCTGCCAGCCTGGGATCACCCCCAACTGCCCTCCCCTCCTGGCCTGATCACCCCCAACTGCCTTCCCCTCCTGGCCTGATCACCTCTAACTGCCTCTGCCTTGGCCCCGCCACCATGGCTTTGTCCAGAAGGACTTCTGGAAGGTCTCATGGACTAATTAGCATATTACCCTTTTATTAATATAGATAGGATATGACACACTGCCATAACTATAACATATGTACCAGTATTACTCCATGAGAATACATACTTCATGAGATAGGAAGGCATCTAATACATTCCATTGTATATGTTGTAAGTAGTAGAAAATACTGTATTCATAGCAACAATATACACCCTGTGACTTTCCTTCCTGATTTGGGAATGGTTCCCCAGTTCTTTGAACATTTCCTGGCCCCTAATGTATTTTTTTTTTTTTTTTGTCATTCAGTGTAACTTTATTTACTGTTTATTGCATATGATTTTAGGTCTTTAATTTCTAACCACCAAAGATTCAAAGGACTATTTTTTTCCATGAAGTTTAACATTAACATCAGTGAATTCATGTATTCATGTGTTTTTATTGTAAACATCTGAATTATTCACATTGTCATAGATCCTGAACTCATAAGCATGGACCATGCACAGGCTGGCAGCAAGCCAGGAAACCACTCTTCAAGCAAACAGACACTCTGCATAAGGAGAAAAGTCATAGCACAACATTTAATGTCCAAACCGAGTCACCTCAGAATGTTATATATATTGACTTCTTAATTCATATAGTATCGGGAACTCAACTGCTTGGTTGGTGACGGGGTTGACCTGGTTTCAGGAGGATTATTCCTGAAATAATTAAGGAAAGGGGGGCTCAATCTTTACTTGGTTGCTTGCTCCTCCCCAGCACCTTCATCTTTCTTCTCATCCTCAGCTTCTCGGGCATCTTCTCCTTCACCTTCACCTCCTTCTTCTTCCTCCTTTGCATCCTCAAATTATTCCTTAGCACTTCTTCCTCTTCCTCTCCTTCCTCTTCGTCAGCCACTTCCTTCTCCTTCTCCTCCTCTTCAGCTTCTCCTTCAGAAGGGGGTTCATCCTTAGCTTCCTCGGCTTTTGCAGCCTCAATGGTCTCCTCCACCTCGATCTGCTCCTCCTGAACATGGCTGGTGTATTAAGAAGGGAAGGAGCGAGCGGAAATCAAGTAGGAGCTAGTCTGTAAACCACCTTAGGCTGATCGACCAAAGATCTGGGAACTCTGGGAGTATGCTTCCCACGCTGGTGAAACTGAGCTGGGTCTCCTCACCTTCCAAGAGTTTCCTGTAAGCTGCAATGTCAATGTCCAAAGCCACATTGAGGAGGTCCTGGTATTCTTTTAAATATCATGCCATTTCACTCTCTGTAGTTCTCAACTCATTTTCTAATTTGTTGATTGTGTCCTGCATAGCACTAATATCGGAGTTCTGCTTATCCTCCAGCTTTCGCAGCTGCTTTCCCAGAGCTTAGTTCATGCCCCGGCATGCTTTGAACCCCAGGGTCTTAGCCTTGAGCAGGCAGCGGCTTTCAGACACCTCGTCCTTGGCAGCGCACACCCCGTAGGTGTTCTTGGCAGTGCTCTTGGTCAGCATGGTGAGCAGCTCTTATACCATTCTGCATGTTCTTGTCAGCCAGCTTCTCCTACTGGGTGCCGATGTCCTTGAGCGCGGCATAGCGGTCGGACTTGGAGAACATGTCAATTTCCACAAAGATCTGAGCTTAGTGGATCTGTGCCTGCAGCTCGGGGATCTCCTCTTCATGCACCTTCTTCAGTAAGGCGATTTAGTCCATCAGGCAGTCTATGTGCTTTTTAAGCTCAGCGCCAGCAAGAGCCGCCTCATCTGCACCCTTGCACACCTCTATCAGCCAGCCCTCTGTGTCATCATGGTTCAGCACCTCTTCCTGATAGCATGCCAGCAGGTTGCTCCCAGTCCCTTCCAAGCCCTGGTGCCTGCTAACTGCCCACTGCCCTCTCCTCGCCAGGGACTGGGCGGAGTGGGCTGGGGCACAGGCATCCCATTTTCATTAAAATGTTCAACCCCGGCCTGATCCACCTGTGTCCACAGGAGGACTGGGGGCAGACAGTGATCCCAGAGACCCTGGCCACCCCCACCTACCCAGATCCCCGATGGCGGCCTCGACCCAGTGGGCAGTGTCAGGCTCAGCCTGCCTGGCCTACCTGGACCCAGATGGCTGCCTGGACCCCGCGGGAGGCATCAGGTACTGTCTGCCAGGCCTGCCCGATCCCCGATGGCAGCCTGGACCCCGTGGGCAGCATTAGGCCCAGCCTGCCAGGCCTGCTCGACCCTGATGGCTGCCTGGACCTCATGGGCGGCGTCCGGCACTGTCCCCCTGGCCTGCCCGACCCGATGGCAGCCTGGATCCCATGGGCAGCGTGAGGCGCTGCCCGCCAGGACTGCCCAGTCCGCGATGGCGGCCTGGATCCTGCGGGCGGCGTCCAGCACAGCCTGCCTGATTACCGATGGCAGGCTGGACCCCGCGGGCAGTGTCAGGCGCAGATCACCAGGTGGCTGGACCCCGCAGGCAGTGTCAGGCGCAGATCGCCTGCCCGACCCCGATGGCTGCCTGGACCCTGCGGCCTCAGGCACTGTCTGCCCGGCCTGCCGGGTTACCGATGGGGGCCTTGACCCAGCGGGCGCCAACAGGTGCAGCCCGCCATGCCTGCCCAGTCCCCGATGGCTGCCTGGACTCCGCAGGTTGTGACAGGCACTGTCTGCCCAGCCTGCCCGACCCTGATGGCTGCCTGGACCCCGCAGGTGGCATCAGGCGCTGTCCGCTTGGCCTGCCCCGTCCCCCATGGTGGACTGGACCCTGCAGCGGCACCAGGCACAGCCCGCCCCTCCTGCATATGCAAATTTACCCTCCATCTTTGTTGGCTTAATTTTCATATCACTCCTGATTGGCTGTGGGCATAGCGAAGGTATGGTCAATTATCATTTTTCTCTTTTATTAGTGTACATAAGATATTTTACTCCATGGTTAATTCCAGAACCAAATCCAACCTTTATTATAGAATTAGACTGTATTTGACGTACTATTTGCAGGTCAGCGTTAGATAGCAATGCTTGCATATTTAATTCCTAATCACTTTAGATTGAAATAAATTTGCCAAATTTGGTAAATAATATTGATTGACTAACATCAACCATTTACCCTTTCTTATTTTGCTAACAGAACCTTAATTGCTTTAGTGACACAATGATAATGTACTTTGGGGAGGTAGAAGCTGCATTTGATTAATGAATAAATAAATTATGTAAAAATTTATGGTAATCCTATTTTCTTTTACCAGTGATTTGTTTAAAGTGTGCACCTAACCAATTTCTGATCAATAGGATATAAATGGGAATATTTTAGGTTTTCTGTAAAATATTTTCCTCCATGATCAAAAGCTGGGGCTATATGATAACCCTATTCTAATTTTTTAAAAGAACCTTTAAACTGTTTTCCATAGTGGCTCTATCAGTTTACCCAAAAAATTTGAACACATCTATTCACACAGATATATGTACCCCTATGTTCATTGCAGCATTATGCACAGTGGCCAAGACATAGAAACAACTGAAATGTCCCTCAATAGATGATTGGAGAAAGAAGATACAGTGCATATGTACAGTGGAATACTACTCAGCCATAAGAAAAAAATGAAATACTGTCATTTGCGACAATATGGATGGACCTTGAGAATATCATGCTAAGAAAAATAAGTCAGAAAATGTTAGGAACCATATGATTTCACTCATATGTGGTATGTAAAACTGAAAGTAACAAATGAACAAACAAGAAAAAAAACAAAAGCTCATAGAGACAACAGTATGGTAGTTACCAGAATTAAAGGATTGGAGGGGCAATAAAGGGTAAAGGGGGTCAAATGTAAGGTGACAGAAGATTATTTGACTTTGGGTGGTGGGCACACAGTGCAATATACAGATCTTGTATCATGTAAATGTACACTTGAAACCTACATAATCTCATTAATCGATGTCACCTCAATTTAAAAGATAGGAGGCCCTGCTCTAGTGAGTATCAAAATCTACACTAATAAAAGAGATACATGCAAATTAACCATAACTCCACTACACCAACAAGCCACGCCCACCAGCCAATCAGGAGTGAGTATGCAAATTAATCCAACCAAGATGGCGGCCGGCCACAGAGCTGGAGCAAGCAGGAGGCTTGGGTTGCCGCCGGTGATGGAGGAAGCCAAGCTTCCGACCCTGGCTGGCCCTGGCCTCCACTCAAGGCTACAAAGTTTCAATTATAGAAGATAAATAAATCCTAGATACTTGCTTCCAGCCGGCCCTGGCCTCCGCTCAAGGAGGTGCTGAAAAAAAAAAAAAGATAAAGACAAAAAGGAGAGGCTGGGACCTTGGGTTGCCGGGGGGTGATCAGGCCAGGATGGGATGGCATGGTCCATTGGGGTAAGCATACCAGAAGGGGGGGAGTTGGGGGTGAGCAGGCCATCAGTGGGGGTCAGTTGAAGGTGATCAGGACAGCAGGGAGGCAATTTGGAGTGAGCAGGCCAGCAAGGGGGCAGTTGGAGGTGAGCAGGCCAGTAGGGAGGGAAGGTGGGGGTGAGCAGGCCAGCAGGGGGGCATTTGGGGGTAAGCAGGCCGGCAGGCAGAGTGGTTAGGGGCAATCAGGCAGGCAGACAGGCAGGTGAGCGGCTGGAGCCAGCAGTCCCGGATTGTGAGAGGGATGTCCGACTGCTGGTTTAGGCCCAATTCCTGTAAACTGGCAGTAGGACATCCTTTGAGGCGTCCTAGATTGGAGAGGGTGAAGGCTGGGCTGAGGAACACCCCTACACCCCCGCCCCCCGGGCATGAATTTCATGCACCGGGCCACTAGTTTATTATAAAGCTATATTTTTTAAGACAGTGACAAAAAGGAATATACAAATAATACCTGAGAATCTCTGAGGGTCTCCTTTACTACTTTTGGATAGTTTTATGACTTTTTTGATGCTTGGAGTTTGTGATGTTTGAAAATACTGTCACTATCTTAAAAGTAGAGGAGAGGATGTGGCCAACTCAATGGAGGCACAAGGAAGAAATATGCAAAAAGCCATGGTCCTAGGGGACTTCACACAGCCTATGAACAGCCCTGCTTCTGCCTATTTCTGAACTTCTTATCATGAGAAATCACGTGTTCATTGTTCAGGTCACTTTCAGCCAAATATTACTTCATTGCTACTCATATGTGCATTTACACCTTTCCCTTCCTAGCAATAATTTTTATTTAATTCCTCTCCAGAATTTTGAAGCTTCAAGGTACTGCTCACTTCACTCCTTACCACATGAGTTCCTTTTTCTCTGATTTAGAGCTGCAGTATTATCCTACTTACAACATATTTCTCTCAAGGGTTTCGAACTCTTCCAACTGATCATTTCAGCAAGGCTTACTTAAATTTTCTTTAAGGTGACTATATTTATAAAAATAAGAAACCTGGTGTTTTCCATATGCATGATTAAAATGCACAGCAGACCAATGTGCGTTTATTAAAAACAGCAAGAATTGCAGCGTGGAAGAGAAAGGCCAACAGTAGAGAGAACCACAAAATTAAAATTACAACATACCCAAGCTGTGCTGTCAAAATTCAGTGGGTTTTGTCTCTTGACTCCAGTGTGGAAATGTGAGGAGGCTAAGGTGAAAAATATTATATCTGGGGTCTAGAGACCGAAAAATACAAAGTAATTCGTGGCTACAGGACATTAGTTGAATTCATTGGGGCCTGTATGCAAGATGCTGGGGTTGGCAAGTGAGGAAGAAGAAAGTTGATTAAGAAGATCCATCATCCCTGTGCCCATGGCATTCACTGTCTTGGGGAGAAAAGCATGTGTGCAGTGGGTAAAATTTAAGTGGAAATATAGCCAACTCTGACATAGTATTAGGCTTGCTACAAATCTGTATCCTGGCATTAGGAAGCTGTGAGACCTTGTCAAAGATAATTCATTTCAGGGCTTCAGCTGCATCCCAAATTACAGAAAATAAGGATACCTAGAAATAGGGATATGGAGAAGCTTAAATGTAAGAATACATGAAACCGCTTACCATATAAACGATATGGTCCTGGCCCATGATAAGTACACAGTTAATGTTCTATATTTAAAATAACAAAACCTAAAAATACAAGCATTTTTATCCAGAGCTATATATAAAAAAGGAGAATAGCTATTTGGGTATCAGAAATGACTGAATAATTGATAATTAAGCTTTAAAGAGAATAATACAACAATCTATGATTTGGTTATATTGCTTAGTTCAGTAAAGAGAAAATGCACAACCAGAAATAAAAAGGACACTAAATCATTGTACTTTGTATAAAGTACTAGTGGCCTGTTGCACGAAATTCATGCACAGGTGGGGGGAGGCGTCCCTCAGCCTGGCCTGCACCCTCTCCAATCTGGGACCCCTTGGGAGATGTCTGACTGCCGGTTTAGGCCCAGTTTTGGGCCTAAACCCGCAGGATCGGGTCTAAACCGGCAGTCGGACATCCCCCTCGCAATCTGAGACTGCTGGCTCCCAACTGCTCACCTGCCTGCCTGCCTGATCGCCCCTAACCACTCTGCCTGCAGGCCCCCAACCGGCCCCCCCTTCTGGCCTGCTCGCCCTCAACTGCCCCCCTCTGCCAGCCTGCTCGCCCCCAACTGGCCCCCCCTGCTGGCCTGTTCGCCCTCAACTGCACCCCTGCCAGCCTGCTCACCCCCAATTGCCCCCCCCTGCTGGCATGATCACCCACAACTGCCCCCCCTACCGGCCTGCTCACACCCAACTGGCCCCCCTGTCAGCCTGCTCACCCCCAACTGCCCCCCCCCCGCCAGTCTGATCACCCCCAACTGCCCTCCCCTCCTGGCCTGATTGTCCCTAACTGCCTCTCCTTCAGCCCCGCTACCATGGCTTTGTCCAGAAGGACGTCTGGAAGGTCTCCCGGCCTAATTAGCATATTACCATTTTATTAGTATAGATATTACAAGGAGTGAAAAGAATTGTGCTATTTTTATCTGTATCAGAATATTTCCTATTTTTCATATAGCAAAATCTTTATAGATATTACTCTGAAATCAATAATTGATTTTGCTCCCCAGGTAACATTTGGTAATACCTGAAGACATTTTTGGTTGTCACAAGTGGCCAGAGATTGCCACTGAATCTAGTGGGTAGAGGCCTGAAATGCTGCAAAACATGCTACAATGCACAGGACAGCCTCCTCTCTATCCCTAGGAAATAATTATTTGGTTCCACATATCAATAGTGCCTAGTTTACTAGTAAGAATCCCATGTTAAATTGTTTGTTTTTAAAAAATGTGTTCCTGTGGGGTGTGTGTGTGTCTGTGTGTGTTATACAAGAATAAAGACATTCAACAAATAGGTAAATATTCTAATGGGAACCAATGGAAAGCAGGAGAAAACAGTATCCTTGATAACCAGCAAATATAGTTGTACTACAAAGCCTATTATTTAAACTACAAAAGTCACTGGATTTAAGTGGCTAATTCAGAACTAAGATCTAGAGTTTGATGCTCCTAAATCAAAGCCCAGTCCCTGTAATCAGCTCTCAAATATTGGTATCAGATCTAGTTATTTTTGTTTTATTGGGGCTATGATAGACACATTCAACTTTTAAAAATATTTTCTGAAATGGCAGTGGGGTGGTTTTTTATTTTATTTTATGTTGCAGTATATCAAAAGAGCAACTGTTTCAATTTTGTTATATATATTTCTATAGACTTTCAGATTCCTGATGAGATAGAAATACATTTATGAATATTTTAAATAGTCAGTGTTGGATTTATAGGTTACATGACATCAATATATCATTTTCAAAATAACAAAACCTCTTCTCTTTTTGTTAATATATATATTTTTATTGATGTCAGAGAGTCAGGGAGAGGTAGAAAGAGATAGAAACATCAATGATGAGAGAGAATCATTGATCGGCTGCCTCCTGCATGCCCCCTACCGGGGATGGAACCCTCAACCCAGGCATGTGCCCTTGACCAGAATTGAACCTGGGACCCTTCAGTCCATAGGCCAGCGCTCTGTCCACTGAGCAAAACCAGCTAGGACCAAAACCTCTTCTTTATGTGCTTCCTGCCAATATAATATAATAAAGTACTTTGTGCTAACTTTTTAGAGCTTACACATTGACTGTATTTGCTATTATGACCACTCTGAAAAAGTGTATTTTCTTTGTTGGTGTGCAAGTTCTAACACGGAAGCAAAATAAATCACAAAAAGTAAATTTACCTTGACCTTCCTTTAAAATATATATTTGTAAGGTATATTGTTTCAAATAGTACAATAGAGGAAGAGTGTCTACACTTCACAGTTAGACCCAGTCTTACTAATTCAAGCTGTTTGTCCTGTTGTAAAAGAATGAAAGCACAAGGCTTACTTTGAAGTCCTCTGCATTCTCCTCTTGAAACAGAGCAAAGAACTATGGGACCAGTGCTGATGACCGCACAGCCCCTTCCTGAGCCTGCCTTCCTCACTGACTCCCAGGGGATGCAGTCTGCTGTGTCTGTGGGAAATTGGATATAGGAATCAATGCAGAATTCCTTTCTCCTTCTGTCACCAAAGATTGGAAAACATGAAGAGCCACAGGAGCACAACCATGAGGGCAAACTTGAATGCCCACAGATTTGGATAGCCATTAAACTCACTGATAATGAGCTCTTCATCCCTGGAAGCATTCAAATAGAGAAAAATATGGATGGATGTCATGGAAGGGAATCAAGCATTGCATGAGTGGAAAGAATAGAAAATTTCAAGGATGTTGTCTATGCCCAACATTTTAAATCAGCATTTTATGCTGTATACTTTCCACATTGTATTAGGGAAAAATATCACCAGGAGAAATGTATAGGAATAGAGGGGAAAAATATAAAGCCTTTTATTTTATAAAACCAGAGACCTGGTGCACGGAATTCGTGTACTTGGGGGGGTTCCCTCAGCCCAGCCTATGCCCTCTCATAGTCCGCGAGCCCTCGGGGGATATCCAACTGACGGCTTAGTCCCGCTCCCTAGGGAGCAGGCCTAAGCTGTCAGTTGGGCATCCTTAGCACTGCTGCAGAGGCAGGAGAGGCTCCTGCCACCGGCACTGCGCTCGCCAGCTGTGAGCCCTGCTTCTGGCTGAGTGGCACTTCCCCTGTGGGAGTGCACTGACCACCAGGGGGCAGCTCCTGCATTGAGCATCTGCCCCCTGGTGGTCAGTGTGCATCACAGAGACCGATCGTTCCACCGTTTGGTCGATTTGCATATTAGCCTTTTATTATATAGGACTAAATGCCTGGTGCACAAAATTCGTGCATGAGGAGCGGGTCCCTCAGCCTGGCCTGCACCCTCTCGCAATCTGGGACCCCTTGGGGGATGTCCAACTGCCGGTTTAGGCCCGATCCCGATCCCGATCCCTGTAGGATCAGGCCTAAACCGGCATTCGGACATCCCTCTTGCAATCCGGGACCACTGGCTCCTAACCACTTGCCTGCCTGCATGATCACCCCTAACTGTTTGCCTGCCTGCCTGCCTCATCACACCTAACCACTCTGCCTGACTGTCTGATCAGCCCTAACTGCTCGCCTGCCTGTCTGATTGCTCCTAACCGCCTCTGCCTTGGCCCCTGCTATGGTGGCTTCATCCAAAAGGACGCCCAGAATGGCATCCAGAAGTCGTTTGGCTGTCCAGTCTAATTAGCATATTACACTTTTATTATAATAGACTAGAGGCCCGGTGCATGAAATTCATGCACGGGGGTCCCTAAGCCCAACCTGTACCCTCTACAATCCAGGAGCTCTCAGGGGATGTCCTACTGATGGCTTAGGCCCACTCCCCATGGTTCTCTGCTCTCTGCAGACATGGAGATGAATCCCCCATGCCCTGCTGTCTGCTCTCTGCCTGCTGCTGCCATGCGCCAAGCAAAGGAAGCCCCAATGCCCTGCAGTGTGCTCTGTCTGCCAGGCCTGGGGGCTTCGCCAACACGGACACACTAAGGAAGCCCCCATGCCCTCTTGTCCAGGCTCTGTCTGCAGGGCCTGGGGGTGTTCCCACCGCCACCTTGCTAAGGAAGTCCCCAAGTCCTGCTGTCTGGGCTCTGTCTGCCATGTCTGGGGACTTCGCCGTCACTGCCGCACTAAGGAAGCCACCAAGCCCTGCTGTCTGGGCTCTGTCTGCTGGGCCTGGGGGTGTTCCCGCCGCCTCTGCTCTAAGGAAGCCGCCATGCCCTGCTCTCTAGACTCTGTTTGTTGGTCGGACAGGCCAGACACTCCAGCAGCGGGGCTGAGGGGACTGGGTGCCGCCATCTTGTGGCTATGGGGGCCGCCATTTTTGTCGTGGAATGATGGTTAATTTGCATATTACTCTATTATTAGATAGGATTAGTGGTTAATGTGAATTTCTACAATGTTACATTACATATTCATCTGATTTCTTTTTAAATATTAATAATGAGAAAAATTATAAATGGATATAAAACTGTTCATATTACTTTCTGTTGTTTTGAAATTTGTTCCTTGTGGTAATAAGAATAATAGCTTCCAAAAGACATCCATGCCTTAATCCCTGAAATGTGTCAATATGTTTTGTTACATGTAAAATGGTAAGGTAGCAGATAAAATTAAAATTGATAATCAGGTGACCTTGAGAAGGGGAGATTGCCCTGTATTATCTGAGTGGGTCCAATATAACCATAAGGGCCATTAAATGTGGGAGAGGAAAACAAAAGTTCAAAATTATGCATGTGAGAAAGATTCCATCAGCCCTTGCTGGCTTTGAAGATGAAATAAGTCAACAAGCTAAGGAATGTGGGCAGCTTCTGGAAACTGAAAAGGCAAGAAAACACATCTAGAGAGCTTCCAGAAAGAAATGCAGCATGATGACACCTTGTTTGTAGCCAATGTGACCAAATCACTGACTTCTGAACCCATAGAGCTATGAGATAATTGAAATGTGTCAGTATCAGACAGCAAGTTCATGTTTATGTGTTCTAGTAGAAATACAAAACTAATGCAATGCCAAATAAAATATCTCAACCCAGTTTTTTCTCTCTGGCTATCTTTAGGGTTGCAAGTAAAATAAATTCAAACTAGCTTATGTAGAACCTCAGAAAGGACAAATTTGGGGGGCTCAGGGATTAATGGAATCATGGATTCAAATACCCTCAAGATATTTTTCTCTTCATCTCTAGTGTCTACTTCTCAGTGTGTTGTTTTGATTATCTCAGGTAACCTTCTTTCTATACCCAGAAACACGGTCAGAGGAAGCAGGCAGATGGGACACAAAACATTTTAGCTACATCTCCAAATACAATTTACAACTGAAAGAAATAAATTTAAAAATTCTACATAAGAGCCCACCTGGCCCATATGGTCTCTTGTTGAACTAAGTGGTCAGATAATGTGAGTGTCATTTTTCAAGGCCTCCAATAGAACAACAAGGATAGAGTGAGGTGAACCCTAAAAGAATGTTGTTGTTTATAATAACAAGGATAATAACAAAGGGAAATGGTGCTGCTTGCAGGTAAAAGTAGAATTTATAACACAAGCGTTCATGAGTTCTTTATATACAGAATGAAATCCAGATCAATACTGTCATCCAAATTGTACAGTAATAAAAAAAAAACCCCACCACTGATTATATAAACTTCTAGAAATAGAAACTAAGTATATATGTTAGTTCCAGACACTCTAATTGTCTTCAAAAATTGATTTAAGTGTTGGAGGAAATAGAGGTAATTGAAAAGTCAGGTTTTAACACTTTGAGCTTTAGGCTATTGTGGGTTTTGTCTTTTAAAGTGCTACAGGTAATGAGTAGCTAGCTCTTTGGAAACATTAGGTTACCTAGGTTTAGTGCCATCCGATACAGGGATGATTGCAAAGAAGCAAATGTAATTTGAAGATGCTAATGTGCTTCATTCTACTTCTTTGCCAAAATGAATTTCATTAGATTTATATTTGCTTACCTTCAGTTTTATGTTTTATTTTTTATTGTGTGAACTGTTCCTATGATTGGGGTCTTCTGAAGAGTCTACTTGTACATTTAAGAGTTTTATTTTTTGAAATCTTATTTTGAAGTGATATTCTCCCCACTTGGCAGCCTTCTACTTATCTGTCAAATAGCCCCCAGGGTGTGATGTCTTTTTAGTGCATGAAGGTTTACCTTGAAGAGAGGTACAAAAAGACAATTTTTCTTACTGGAATTTTAAGGTTTCTTTTTAAGGTTCTTTGGCATTTCATTCTTACCTTATTCAACTTTGAACTACAAAGAGAAATATAGAAATCCAATTTTTTACTGAGTATTTACATAAACCTTTCTATAAAATAATTTAAAACCCTTTCAAAAATATGATAAACTGCAATCCCATCTTCAGAATTCTGAAAATGCTTACTGCTCCAGATATAAAATAGCTCTCTTCAGAAATTCAGATGTGTTTTACATAGTGTTATTCTTGAGAAGCAAATATCATATGTCTTTGATACACATCAGTTTTTATGACCTAGAAGTATATACTCATCCTGTTAATTTTCAGAAATAAATATGTTTTTCTTATTTATAATACTACATTTAATTTTTAAGTTTGACTTATAATTTTATTTTATTCATTTTAAATTTACTTTATTGTTGAAAGTATTACAGATGTCCCCTTATCCCCCCATTGACCTGCTCTACGCCTGCTCCGGCCACTCCCCAGGTCTTCACAGCTCTATTGCCCATAGGTTATGCATATATGCATATAAATTCTTTGGTTCATCTCTTCGTGCCCCACTTCCCTCTGATTTATAATTTTATATTAGCTCTTCTAAATCCATGAAATATTAGTTTTACATGTTTGAAGTTCTTTTTTGTTATAAAATTAATAATTAAATTCATAATTAAAATGATAAAACAATATCAGCTTTAAAAAACTTAGCATACTTTCTAATAATCAACACATCCCTAATATAATTACAATATAGAGAGTCTCAATATATTTTGGACTCTTTTAAAAGATAGTATATGCTTTAACATTGGTGTGCTACCACATTTAAATCCCTGAGCTTTGCTCAGAGTTTGAGAACTAACTTGATGCCTCTGTAGTAAGAAAAGTATGAGAGCTTTCTTTGCTTTATTACATTTATAAAGGAATATACATTAGATATAACTAAGAACATTTGCTATACAGAAATTATATTATTTAGTGTTATTTTATGGGCACATAGGAAAAATTTACTCAAAATCAAATAAAGTCTCTCTTCCACAGACACCTCACATGGGCATACTATTCATGAACTAGAGAGAAGTACATTTTGAATTGCAGGGATTGTGTATGTGGTGAACTGAATACTCGGTCCTCAGTAATAAATGAGATGGGCATGTACTAAAGTATATTTTATCTATGCAATGGTAAAATCCAAAGTCCTGATAACTAGGAAAGACATTTAAGTTACCCTCCTTTTAGAAACTTCAAATCAAAAGCTAGGAGCTTTCCTTCAGTTTTCAGATTTAAGGAAATTAATATATCCAGAACCCCAATGACTAAAGGAAAATTTGAATTTGTTAAGCAGTAGTTATCAAAGTATAGACCCTTGTCCAGCAGCAGCAGCATCACCTGGGGACATATTATAAATGCAAATACATTGGGGCATATCACCGACTAAATATGTCAGAAACTCAGATTTGGAGCTAAGAAATCTGTCCTTTAAAAAGGCTTCTAGATGATCCTGATTCATGATACAGTTTAAGAACCACTATTCTTAAGAAAGAACTTACAACACTTACATGATATATTCAATGATCACTAAAGGGAACTTTGCCCATTTATTAGGGGGACTGTGTACTAGAAAACAAATATACTCATCTTTTGTATATTTTTTGAGAGTCATTCTAAATGGTCCTTAATCCTTGGGCAGCCAAAATGTCAAGTTTGGGCTTATCTCATAGAAGTCCAGATAAGACTGCCAACATTATCTGAAGTTACCTCTTGAATTCTTGAAGGAAACATTGAAATAGTCACATTTCTCAAAGGGCATAATCTTGGCTTCCTGACTCATGAAGTGAGGGCCATTATTGCTGAAAGAGCCAAGTTTAACCCCTAGGATTATCCATCCATATCAAAAGAGTAAATCAAAGCAATTCCACATTCTTAGAAAATTTCAGGCAATGCCTTCAAAGACTTGAGAGACACAGAAATGATGTTCTTATTAAATAGCCCTTTCCATTATCTGTTTTGAGAAAAATCAAATGGATCTTTCAGTCAGATTGTACCTGTAATTGCAGTTGAGGACAGAGATGCAGGATCTTTGACAAAGTAAATCAGTATATTCCCCTGGCACCTGGTAACTATTGGGATCTGGAAAATTCATTCTATTTGTGCCAGTCAAAAAAAAAAAAAATATCACAAACAGTGACAGGGTCAGAAATCCAACTTAATACTTATTCCCCAGGACTAGTTTAACTCTGCATCTATGTAGCATTATATAATCTTGGACCTTGATTATTTAGACATCCCATATTAAATGACACTACTATATTAATGATGTGACATTGGATCTGGTGAACAGGATGTATTAGGTGCCATAGAAGCCCAAGTTAGATAGATGTGTGTGCTGGAACTAAAGTGCAGGAGGAAACCATGAGAAATATTCAGGAACCTGTCACTTTAGTGCATTTTCTAGGATTTTAATGGTGGAGAATATTGAGCATTCTTTCTCAATAGAAAAGAAAAGATGCTTTACTTTGTGCTGTATACCACTAGGAAAGAGGCACAATATTTGTTTTGGATTTTGGAAGCAACACATGCTGTAGTTAGGTCTGCTGTTCTGACCATTTGCTGTGTAACTTTTATTAGGAATATTAATAAATTGATAGGCAAACCCATTCTTTTTTTTTCTTTTTTCTGAGACTTGGTGCAAAAGAAAGCTCTGCAATAGTGATAGTCACAGTAATGGACTGTCTTACAAAAGAGAGAAAGAGAAAGAAAGAGAGAGAGAGAGAGAGAGAGAGAGAGAGAGAGAGAGAGAGAAAGAGAGAGAGAAGTGCCATTTTGTCTTTATGGCATTACAAATTCAATGTTGTTCAAAGTGCCAAAATACTATAGGTCATTTTTGGACAGCACCAAAGGAGAATCACAGCACATCCTACCTAATAAAAGAGTAATATGCAAATCGACCGTCACTCCAAGACACAAGATGGCCACCCCCATGTGGACACAAGATGGCCGCCACAAGATGGCCTGCAGGGGAGGGCAGTTGTGGGAAGTTAGGGGTGATCAGGCCAGCAGAGGAGGGCAGTTGGGGGTGACCAGGTCGGCAGAGGAGAGCAGTTGGGGGGGGGGGGAAGGCCTGCAGGGGAGAGCAGTTGGGGGGGGATTAGGCCCACTGGGATCGGGCCTAAACGGGCGGTCAGACATCCCTCGAGGGGTCCCAGATTGGAGAGGGTGCAGGCTGGGCTGAAGGACACCCCCCACCCCATGCACGAATTTCATGCACCAGGCCTCTAAGTACTGTATAATAAAGAAAAGCCAAGCCTTTTTCTACTGATAGCCATTCTTCTTTTCAGAAGCAGATGGCCTAAAAAGATAGTGCAATGGCCAACAAAATACTCAGTTATGATTTCATAAAGGGAAAAATACACTCTGGTTTTGAGTTCTCCTATCTAAATGTACCAGTAACCAAAATATCATAATGTTCTCATGAAGGCAGACTACACAATTCAAGAAACTGTGGAGCAGAAATGGCAGTGGCCCCTCTCACAGTCTCGCCATTGTAAATAATAACCACCTGAACTTTGTACTGTGCTGTTCAAGATATACAGGGGTGGGCAAAAGTAGGTTTACAGTTGTGAGTGCATGAAACAGAGTTTATTCTTATATTATTATTTATTTTTGTGCTAGAGGCCCAGTGCATGAAAATTCATGCACTGGAGGGACGTCCCTCAGCACGGCCTGCCTCCTCTCACTGTCTGGGAGCCCTCAGGGGTGGGAGGTGACCTGGTGATCAGGGGAAGGTGACGACCCCATCACACCTCTGCTGCTGCCACTGCCGGAAGTGCAAGCCTCAACCGGCCCTGGTTACCTGAGCCTTGGGTGGCCCTGGGAAGTTGGGGGCTGAGGGGACTGGGGGACTCTGGAGGCAGGCAGGCCTGTCCTTGCCACCCGCCTGCTGCACTGGCGGGGCTGAGGGGACGGGGCGCCACCATCTTGTGGCTGTGGGCGCTATGATCTTTGAGGGCGTGGCAGTCAATTAGCATATTCCCTCCTTATTGGCTGTGGGTGCTGCCATCTTTGAGGGTGTGGCAGTCGATTAGCATAATCTCTCCTTATTGGCTGTGGGTGCCACCATCTTTGAGGGTGTGGTAGTCAATTAGCATATTCCCTCCTTATTGGCTGTGGGTCCCGCCATCTTTGCAACAGCGTGCGGGCCAATTAGTATATGCCCTCTTTATTAGATAGGATTGTATATATATTTTTTCATACAAATAACTGTAAACCTACTTTTGCTTATCCCTGTATAGATTCCCAAGAAAGGAATCTATTCCACAATGGTCCTATTAAGCATGAGGTTGAAAAGGTCTCCTAGGCAATTGGGGCACTTTTGTGTCACTGGAGAAAATATATTAAGAAGGGCATTTCTTTGCTGGCTATGGTGATTGGTCTCTAATCCCAATGATAACTATCCAATATGGCTACATGACCAGTTAGAAAAATAAGACTGTGTCTTTTATACATAAATTTATTATGTAGCTACATATATTAACCAATTTTCAGTATTTTTCTCCTTTTCCATTCTATTACTTTGGATGAGGAATGTTGGAAATGATTAAATGACTTACAAGTTCAGAGATTATGAAAATAAAAGGAGCAACATCTGAACCTCATGGGGTAAATTATCACATGGAGATCTTAAACTTGTGATTATTGCAATGACTAATGGAGCTTTGTGCTCTCATTGTGTGTGTGTGGCGGGGTGCGGGGTGAGGAGGGAAGAAAGGAGAGAGGGAACAAGAGTGTCTTTATTTATATGAGAGATAGTTGACCCATGTCAGGTGAAAGCATATTGTTGTTAAACAGGGGTAAAATGGTGAGAATGGATGCCAAAAAGTAAGAGAGGAGGACTGTTCTATTGCTAATTTTTTCTCTCCTCTTCATTAGGCAATGCTAGAGGGGTTTACATATTTTATTTCCCAGTCTCCAGTGTCAGCAAGATATTGAAAATCAAAGTACCTGGGTTTTTTGCTTTTTTTCATTGACAAAGGCCTGGGATGCAGGAACACCATTACCTCTGTTTACCTCTCAGGAAGAGGCAAAGGTAGAAGCCTCTTGTTGTTTCAGTTCTGGGTTATCTCTTCAGCCCTTTCAGAAGCCTTCAGATTCTCCACTGCCTACATAATGAAATAATTCCTTCTATTATAATTTTTGAAAGTGTTTCCTCTTTTTCTATCCAGATGACTCCTCATAGAGATCTTGAGACTTGCCATCCATCGAAAAGCAACAGCTTCAGGTGAGGTCAATACAGGTTTTTCAGATGAGAGGCTAACCTACTCAGAAAGATACAAACCTTAAGATGGATTTGGGGATCGCTATGTGTTCATGGAGTAGGCTTCTTTGCCCTACATGTGACTACTACATTCTGATGATAGTAAGGGGTTTATGGAATCCTTCTGGCCAGGATAAGATATAATGCATTATTCTTTGACATTCAAAATTGAATTTTTATAAAAATACAATGTATAAACTATATATATACTAGAGGTCTGGTGCACGGATTCATGCACCAGTGGGGTCCCTCAGCCTGGCCTGCACCCTCTCGCAATCCAGGACCCCTTGGGGGGAGGTCAGAGAGCAATTCGGCCTGATCCCTGAAGGCCAGGCTGAGGGACCCCACTGGGCACAAATCCATGCACCAGGCCTCTGGTATGAATATAAGATCTTTGGTTAATCTGTTCCCACCCTCCCCCCTTCCCACTTCCCTCTGAGATTCATCAGTCTGTTCCATGTTTCCAATCCTGTGTGTTGAGTGTCTGCTCCCTGGTGGTCAGTGTGTGTCATAGCTACCAGTTAACCAGTCTCCTCTTAGGCATATATATATATATATATATATATATATATATATATATATATACACACACACACACACACACACACACACACACACACATACATATATATATGTATGTGTGTATATATATATATATATATATATATATATATGTATGTATGTGTGTATATATATATATATTTCTGTTTTATGTATGTTTTAATACATTGTTATACCTATTATATATATGTATATATATTTTAAACCTTTTTATTTTTACTTTTATTTATTTACTAGAGGCCCAATGCATGAAATTCGTACTAGAGTAGGCCATCCTTCCACCGGCTGCCAGCACTGGCTTCCCTCTGGCACCCGGGACCCGGGCTTCCCTCACAGCCCAGGCTTTGTCTGGAAGGAAGTCTGATCTAATTAGCATATTACTCTTTTAATATTATAGATTGATATTAGTGAGAGATAGAAGGAGAAAGAGAGAGAGAGAGAAACTTTAATTTGTTGTTCCACTTATTTATGCATTCATTGTTTGCTTTTCATATGTGCAAACCTTAGTATATTGGGACGACGTTCTAACCAACTGAGCTACCCAGCCAGGGCTGAAATCTTTTCAAAGTGTATCGAATAGTATTTTTGTCCTTTTGTCTTTTAGAATAAGAACTCAACTTTCTCTCATTGTAATTGAAACATATTCATATTTTGATTATTGTCATATCTCTTATATGTAAGGTATACTAATTTGCTAGACTTTCCATAGCAAAGTACCACAGACTGGGTAACAAACAAAAAAAAATATTTTCTCATAGTTCTGCAGACTAGAAGTCTGAGATCGAGGTATCAGAAAAGTTGGTTCCTTCTGAGAACTATGAGGGAAGGATAGGTTCAAGGACTCTCCTTGGCTTCATAGACACAGCCATCTTCTTCCTCTGTCTTCACATAGTCTTCCAAGTGTGTCTGTGTTTTCTATGTCCAAATTTCCTCTTCTTATAAGGACACTAATCATATTAGATTAAGCACCATCCTATTGACCTCATTTTACCTTAACCATATCTTTAAAAATGTTATGGCCAAAATATAGTCACTTTATGGGATACTGGGGGGTTAAGAATTAATACATGAATGTGAGGAGAAAAAGTTCAGCCCACAACAAATTGAGCCAGTCTTTATTCTCCAGAATGCTACCATTTCTATAGCAAAGGCACAGCCAGGGACTATATTCTCTAGCCCACCTCCTTTTTGTCGTATATGTGGCCTCAGTAATAGCCCTTGGCAAAGGAATGGGACCAGAAGTAATGTTTGTCACTCATGCCCAAGGTTTTTAAGAATTATCTGTCCCTTCTCTGTTACCTGGATAATTTTTTAAAAATATATCTTTATTGATTTCAGAGAGGAAGGGAGAGAGAAAGAGTAATAGAAACATCAATGATGAAAGAGAATCATTGATTGGCTGCCTCCTGCACATCCCCTACTGGGATCAAGCCCACTACCCAGGCCTGTGCCCTTGACTGGAATTGAACCTGGGACCCTTCAGTCTGCAGGCTGACGCTCTATCCACTGAGCCAAACCAGGTAGGGCTACCTGAATAATTTGAATGAAGAGGATTTGGCCCTAAACTAGAGGATTTGGAGCCAGAGAATAGAAAGAGCTGGAGTATATTACTCATTTGCATGTAGAAAAATCATTCAATCTACAGTCAGATATGCTGGCATTGAAATATTAAACCTATAAAACGGACTTGTAGTCTGTTATAACTCTAATCTGTTTGGTATTTAACTTCAGATAGTTTTAACCTAATTAATTCATAAGTAGGCAGAGGAAGTGGGGTGTTGCCATTGCTTAGAGGCCAATTGCAGATGATTAGATAATAGCAACTGCAGGTTAAAAATTTGAATATCTACGTATATTATGTAGGGGCAAAATATTGAGAAACCATTTACTATCTGTAATAATTCAGAAGACAAAGCCTGTCCTACTTAAGTCTGTAACTCTAGGGAAGTGGTTCTGAAACATGGGCTTCAGGGATTGGATCTCACCCTTGTGGGTTCTTACCTCTCAAAGTTTGAAGAATAAAATTCATGGACTACAAGAACTTGTTAGTAAAAGGGTGTACATTTTTTAGAAGCAAATACAAACTTCCATGTAAGGAGGGGTTCCCACAGGGTGTAACCCACTAATTCCCCTTTTTTTCTAAGGCTTATAAATGCTATAGTTCTTTACCTCTTCTTGCTCCCTTCTAATTAGACCCCTTCTCCATTTTATGACCCTGTGCTTTTCCAATTGGTCACTCTTTTGTAGAATATCAGCTTCAAAGTCCAAAACCAACGTGGTGCCCTCCTTTTTTTCTCCCCCTTATCTGTCAACATTTCTCTATCCTCTGTGAAAGTATGTTACCTTTTTCCCCACACTCTGTGACTTTTCTTTATCCTCTGTGAATGTATGCCTTCCTCTTCCCTTATCCTGTGGCACTTTTCTATTCTCTGTGAATGTATGCCTTCTGGTGGCCCCAAGCCCGCACCTATGCATTCCTCCCCCATGGACCCTCTTTATTCCTAAAACTCCCTAAACCTGCCTATTTTGTCCCTAGAATTCCTTTCAGTTGGAAAAGGTGAGATAATTTGTTAGTTTTTACTTAATGTTTTAGCAAGGTGTTAAAAAAGAAGAAAATGCAAGAACTGACTTATTTCAGAGCAGAGGTTGAAAGAACAGAGGTGAGAAATTTTTGGTCACACATGTTTAGAAAAGGCAAAAGCTTTTAGATCCTAAATAGTAAGAGATAATACAAGATAAGGAATTTTCATGGCAGATGCACATTAAGATGTCTGTTATAGAGGGAATTTCAGCCTTCTGGCAACTATTGCAGTAGGGAAGTTTCCTTCCCACCTAAGCTAATTGTTTCAAGAGACATAAGGTGTGTGTGTGTCCCGGGGAGTGGAGTGGGGAGCCAGGCTTAAAAATTTTAACTAGAAAGAACTTTGTTGTGCTTACTATTATGTAACTGACTAGTAGCAAATGATCAGAATTCTACTGAGCTCTTTGAGAATATGTTGCTGAGAAAAAAGAAAGAAAAGAAGCTGCATCTAAATAACTGGTAGTTCTAAGACAACAGACAACAGCAGGGCTTTAAATCTCTGCACCAGAAGGAAGCACCCATCTCCCAAGAGGACGTACTTCTCAGCGCCCACTTCAGATGTAATCATGGAGGGAACTGTGACATGAGGAAACTCCCAAAGGTTAAAACCCGGTGCCAACAGAGAATGCCAGATTCCTGAGTCTATTCAAGAAAATACCTCCTCTTACAGCAGTACCTCCCTGCTAACCAGAAAGAGCCACATTGGACATTGTTATGTATAACAAATACCTTCTATTATGTTAAGGTACTAACATGCAAAGATTCACTGGAGTAGCTATCTCAGTCTTCAATGTGAATTTTTTTTTGTGTGACTAATGATGGCTTTAGATGATGTAACTATAAAGAGAGAGAAAACCAAGGGAAAACATAGGTAAATCTGTTTTTCTTCAGGGTTTGTATAGTCACAACAGAGGAAATTCATTCTTATCACCTCATTATAGTTTTGATTGAACCATAGTGTATCTAGCTGATAACTAGAATTCAAGTAATAGCCATCTACTTTATGTCTTTGAGTCTGGTGGCCATAAAAGCCAAAGTTCCCTGCAAACATGTAAGCAGATTAGAGCTAGGAATGGGATAGTTGTTTCACATATATATCTGATTGATTTTAGAGAGAGACAAGAAGAGGGAGAGAGAGAACATAGATTTATAGTTCCACTTTGGTGTCTCTAGCTTTGCATGCTTCTAGAAGGCAAATAGTCATAGTAATAACAAAAGAGTTCAGTGTTGACATATTAGAAAAGCAGACTGTCTCTTTACTTTTTTCTAGTTACTTTTATTCTTCAGTTAATCATGATATATGAGATTATCTTCAATATTTCCTTCCCAATATTTATGATTCCTTACATTGCTTTTTGCAGCTGATCTGTAGTCCCCATAAGTCATAGAATCTAAATTATAATAATAATAATCATAAGAAGAAGAATTGTAATATGACTATATGAGTCTGAAGCCTCAAAGTCTTGCTTATACCTGCAATGCAAGAAGTCAACCTTATTTAATTCTCTTTAATTATTTATGGGATGCCTCAGTATTTTTCTGATCTGTTACCTTAAAACAGTTGTCTTCTTCCATTTGAGGACCTGACTACCCTTTCCTCTATTTCTTTTATCATTACCCGAGTAACATACAAACTTTACTGGGTACTTTTCCTCTATAGGACGTTGATAATTATGCTGCAACTGATGAGCTGTAATCCTTGCAGTAATGCAGTACTACTGTGTGGTTGGAGAGATTCTGTGTACAGAAACATGATCGGATCCACAGAGAGAAGGAGACTTTCACAATAATCAATGCAATTGCTACGTTTCCCAAAAGAGAACCCAATACCTCTCTGCATGTGTTCCCAATACAGAGACTTTAGAGGAATATTTCTTTTTTCCCCAACAAGCGGACCCTTAATAACAATAAAAAAATAATACTTTATTTTCTTTGCCTTGATACTATTTCAAAATATTGGTTCACACACACATGTGTGTGTGTGTGTGTGTGTGTGTGTGTGTATTACCCCTGTGTCATAGATCTATGTATAGTAAATTATATTTTTTATTTCAAATGTAAAAACATTAAGGCTAGTGACATTGAATGACTTACTTACACTAATTGTCTGAGTTTTGGCAGAAAGAAAATCAAACCCCAAGGCATCTGTAACCATGTTTGCAAGTCTGTGTATTCAGAAATCTTACTTTTAAAAAAGCTTTTGAGGCAATGACTATAAAAAGCAAATTTAAATTAAGACTTCTTTTAGTGGTCTTTCTTCTCAGCATTAATGCAGTTAAATGTAATATTAAATGGTTGTCTTTTTTCTGCAAGTAAGAGAATGCTATTAGAATGAGTCCAGTATTAATCTCTATTCAAAGGGTATTTTCAAAAAGCCATTCATAAAAGAGAGAAATTCTCCAGAGCTTAGGTTGACACATGAAAAAAAAAAAAAAAGATTGAAGTAGAAATTGCTTAAATGAAAGAGATTTAGGTTTTTACAACATGACATAGTTTTGACTGTCTTTTTATTGTGTGTGAACATAAAAGTTTATTATAATAGAACTTAAGTAATTTTATTTACTATTAGTAAATATAGCCAAATTGTAATCAGTATCTTAAAATTCATTATATACCTAAAATGTGTTTGAAGGCTGGAATTGATATGCTTGTTTATACTAAAGAAATTTAGCTATCCGTTATTTAATTTTGAACAAACTAAATTTAAGTATAGCTCTGAGTACTATACTTAATGCTGCTAACATTCTGCCTTCCCACATAAACTCATCACCAATGATGAAACTCACTTAAATTTAGAGAATCTTATAATACCAATAAATTCTTAGTCTCTCCTAGGCACAATCAATTCACCTTGTTAACGTTTTCTAACAACAACAGTAAAATTCAATAAGGTTTTATTTTATTTTCTGAAAACTAAAGGCAGATGCCTCTTCAAATTTTATTTGTAGATGTTAAAACAGCAACCATAAAATTATAAATTAGATGTAAAATATATAAATTAAAATGTACAATTTAAACATAATTAGTAAGCCACAGCTCTTGGGGTAGTATTTAAACTTCATATATTCATAATTTTAGAAAGAAAGAAAGTGAAAAACTGCCCGGCCAGTGTTGCTTAGTGGTTGAGCATCATCCCATGAACCAGAAGGTCAGGGTTTGATTCCTGATCAGGTTACATGCTCAGGTTGTGGCCACAGTCCTCAGGAGGGAGAGTGCAGGAGGCAGCTGATCAATGATTCTCTTTCATCATTGATGTTTTCTTCTCTCTCTATCTCTCTGAAATCAATATGAAAAAAAAAAAAAGGTTACTATGGATATGTGTATGTGCCATAGGTAGATGTGCAGTATTCTTAAGCATTCTACCCAGAAGCTATTTTGGATATCTATCCTCTCTAATAAAATGGTAATATGCAAATTAACCATCACTCCGCTACATAAGCCATGCCCACCTGCCAAGCCACGCCTACCAACCAATCAGGGCAAGTATGCAAATTAACCCAACCCAAGATGGCTACAGCCACAGAGAGCAAGGTTTCCCAGGTAACAGAGCAAGCCAAGCTTTCCATAGCTGTTCCAGGCCTAAGCCTCCACTCAAGCTACAAAATTTCAATTATAGAAGGTAAACAAATTCAAACAAATGGCGGCAGAATGGAGCTTGAGAGAGCAGGCCAGGGTTGCCCCCAGCAACAGGGGAAGCAAAGCTTTCCGCACACCCTGGCCGGGCTCACCCACTTAAGGCAACAAAGTTTCAATTATAACCCCAACAGAAATGCTGCTGCTGTGGAGGGAGCCCCAGGCTTGGCTCCGCTCCAGGCTACAAAGTTTCAATTGTAGAAGGAAAATAAATTCCAGATACCAGGGCCTCTGCTTGGGTTGCCAGGGGTGTGGCCGGCCTGCAAACCACCACAGGCCCCTCGCTCAGGCTGCCCCACACCCAGGCCGCCCCACGCCCCAAGGGAACCCCACCCTGATCCAGGACACCCTTCAGGGCAAACCAGCTGGTCCCCACCCGTGCACCAGGCCTCTATCTTATCTAATAAAAGAGTAATATACAGATTGATCATCACTGCAACACACAATATAGCTGCCCCCATGTGGTCAAAGATCCTGCCCCCATGTGGACACAAGATGGCCACTACAAGATGGCCAGCAGGGGAGGGCAGTTGGGAGGCACCCGGCCTGCAAGGGAGGGCAGTTGAGAGGGATCAGGCTTGCAAGGGAGGGCAGTTGGAGGTGATCAACCCTGCAGGAGAGGGCAGTTAGGGGTGACCAGGCCGGCAGAGGAGGGCAGTTGGAGGTGATCAACCCTGCAGGAGAGGGCAGTTAGGGTTGACCAGGCTGGCAGAGGAGGGAAGTTGGGGGCAAACAGGCTGGCAAGGGAGCAGTGAAGCATCAACCAGGCTGGCAGCAGAGTGGGGGTGATCAGGCTGGCAGGCAGAAGCGGTTAGGGGCAATCAGGAAGGAAGGCAGGCAAGCAGTTGGGTGCCAGCAGTCCTGGATTGTGAGAGGGATGTCCGACTGCCCGTTTAGGCCCGATGCCACCAGGATCGGGCCTAAACGGGCAGTCGGACATCCCTCCAGGAGTCCCAGATTGGAGAGGGTACAGGCTGGGCTGAGGGACAACCCCCTGCCGTGCACGAATTTCGTGCACCGGGCCTCTAGTCTATATATAAAAGCCTAAGCAACTGTTACGATGGAACGACCGGAATGACCGGTTGCTATGACATGCACTGAGCAGGCAGGCAGGTGAGTGGTTAGAAGTGAACAGTCCCAGATTGTGAGAGGGTGCAGGCTGGGCTGAGGGACAACCCCCCTGTGCACAAATATCATGCACCGGGCATCTAGTATTTAAATAACAACTTCTACTTTTAATGAGGCCACAAAAATTGCTGTAAAGTGTAACCTTTTAACTTTCAGTGAAAATATATTGAAGAGGATGTTTCATATGTTTACAATAGTGATGGGAAGCTATATTTGTTAATCCTATATAATAAAAGCCTAATATGCTAAGTGTCTGGTTGACTGGTTGGCCATTCACCAATCAAAGCGTAATATGTTAATGATATGCTCAGGCCATTCAACCACTCACTATGACATGCACTGACCACCAGGGGGTAGATGCTCCGACCGGTAGGTTAGCTTGCTGCTGGGATCCAGCTGATTGGGACTGAATGAGATAGGCCAGACACACCCTGGAGCCCTCCTGCAGTCCCTCCTTGGCTGGCCAACCTCCATGTCTCTCCCCGGCCCCGATTGTGCACCAGTGGAGTCCCTCAGCCTGGCCTACACCCTCTCGCAATCTGGGACCCCTCAGGGATGTCGGAGATATGGTTTTGGCCTAATCCCAAGGGCGAGCACTGCTCAGCCAGAAGCCTGCCTCAGGGCTGGTGAGCACAGTGGTGGTGGAGGGAGCCTCTCCTGCCTCCATGGCAGCACTAAGGATGTCTGACTGCAGGGAGCGGGTCTAAACCATCAGTCAGACATCCCTCAAGGGCTCCCAGACTGTGAGAGGGTGCAGGCTGGGCCGAGGGACCCACCCCCCGAGTGCTTGAATTTTCTGCTCCGGGCCTCTAGTGTCTATATAATGCAAAGGGAGTTACAAGGCAAAGTTCATTTCAGCGAAGTTCATTTCTACCTTCTATTACAGTCCTTTGAGTAGCTGGCTTTTCAACTATCATCTAAGCTTTCTAAGACATGGTCTTCATCTCAGTGCCTGCCTTCAGGTCTTGCACAATATAAAAGTTTAATAAGTAGCTAAGGAATGCATGAAGTAACTGTCCCAAAATAAATCTATTTTGCATATAATTAATGGCATATGAAAGGATTCAGATAGGGATTTCCACTTGGAAAATATACCAGATATTTATGAGGTCTGACACAGGGAAGAGAATAAGGACAATATCCCCAGGATGCTGCCGCCGTTTTTTTCTTTCAATATTTTCTTCGAAGGATTAAAGCCAGTGCATGTTGACTTTGCCTGTAAGATGTGTTTACAGTCTCCTTGTCTGGAAGGACTTGCCTCCATCTGAACTTGTGCAATATAAGAATTATTACATTTGGAGGAGGAGATGGGAGCATGAACTGCCTGGAAAACACAAGACTTCATATTTTTAGTTTTGATTTTATTGATGAGAAATATAGTTAAAACATAATATGGTATGTAAGGAAAAACTTCTTTATGATCTTTTATGTATTTAGTTAAATATGAAATAAACTAAATAAAAAGTTCAAGCAATGAAGCATAGAGGAATATTAGGAACAGGGACTCTAAAGCTCAAATTCCTGGTTTTAAATCTTGTCTTTGCCACTTACTAGCTCTATGCCCTTGGATAATTTGTGTAAACTTTGTCTGCCTCAGTTTCCTCATATGCAAAACATAAATAATATATATTAAGTGCAAATATATGTAAGCACATTTAATTATAAGCTGAAAATCTTGAAAGAACCATGGACTCTATAATATTTTAAGGATAAATTATGCATAGCCTAGTAAGTTGCATTTATTAAACCCAAGGTATACTGTAGTGAATTAATTACAATTAAGACCTGCATCTATGTGGACCTATGAGGTATAGAATATATCCAACATGTTAAAATTATATTTCATATGTTATATAAGAATATTATTGTATATTCTTTCAAAGTCAGATGAATGTTCTCTCAATTCAGGAAAAGCAGTTCCATTTTCAATATGGCATTTACAGAAAGTACAGACTTCTCTTGTTTTGATGACACAGTGTTTTATTAGTGTTTCTTTTCTCAATCAGAAATTCTGCTCTCTCATGTTTGGCTCACTTCTTACCTTCCTTTACACCTCAATTTAAAAATATTTCAAAGAGACCTTTCTTATACCACATCCAGAGCAGCTGTGACCCCTTGCTTTTCTTTAAGTGGTTTTAAAAACATTAAGTCATTTTATGCATTTGACTGCTAACTTGATTTCTGCTTTTTCCACTATGAAGATAATGACACTTTTTGTTGTATATCCTTATATCTCCAGTGTCTAGTTTAAATGCACAGAGTAAGTAAGCATCAAATAGTAGTTGAATGAATGAGGGACTGTGGTTAACTAACATGATTGCTATTTGTACATTGCAATGTTTGGTTTTGGCTGTTTGCTTCTCTTAGATTTCATCCATGAAAACCTTTATCTATATTCAACATTTCCATGTAAGCCTGAACTGCTATTTCGCTCTTCCCTCACCCCTGCCACTGACACTACTCCATGCTTCTGACCTAAGTTAATTGACTTCCCCACTTCCTAAGGACCAAGAACTCAAAATGATTTATGTGTAATAGAGAAGAGGGTCATGTATTTTTATCTGCAAAAATAACAGTTGTATATAAAAACAACATGCTTATTTGATGGAGAATGTAGATAATAGACTCTTACTATAACACTATCTGTATTCTTTTGACAGCTTTCATTATTTCCACAATAACTCAGCCGATGGCTGCCAATTTCTATTGAACTTCTGATTATCATAACTCAGTGTTTAATTATATACATTTTACCAAATTATGGTTAAATAATGAATATATAACTGGGGAACAGTTGGGATCCCCCAAATTAATGTTCTATTGTTACAATGTTCTAAGTGTTTCATTAGGGATGCATATTGTCTTTTAATGTGCTCCTATGGCTTTCTTTTTGTGCCTATTTCTACTCAACATGATGCGATGTATACATCCAATTTTCATTATTAAGTGCAAAGTAGCCCCAGGGTTGTCTCCATTCTATTCATATTTATGTGTAAATATACCATCTCTTCAGACATCATGCTAATATAAGGAAATGGAGATGGATGTAGATGTATTCGTTTGCTAGGACTACTATAAAAATTACCATCAACAGCCCTAGCCAGTTTGTTTGGCTCAGTGGATAGAGCATCAGCCCTTGGACTGAAGAGTTGCAGGTTTGATTCCAGTCAAGGGGCTTGATCCCTGGCCCAGTAGGGCTATGTGTAGGAGACAACCAATTGGTATGTCTCTCTCACATTGATCTCTCTCTCTCTCTCTCACTCTCTCTCTCTCACTCACTCCCTCCCTTCCACTCTCTCTAAAAATCAATAGAAAAAAATTATCCTCTGGTGATGAGTAACAAAACAATAACAACAATAACAACAAAAAAGTACCACAAACTGGTTACCTTAAACAACATAAATTTATTGTCTCATCATTCTGGAGGCTGTAAGTCCAAGATCAAGGTGTTATCCCAGTAGATTCCTTTTGAGGGAAGTAAAGGAGAATCTGCTCCATGTCTGTCTCCGAACTCCTGGTGGTTTGCTTGGAAAATTGGCATCACTTCAATCTTAGAGATGCATCATTCCAATCTCTGCCTTAATGCTCTCATGGCATTCGCCTTCTGTGCATGTCTGTCGCTTCACATTCCCAGTTTTTATAATGACACCAGTCATGTTGGATTAAAGGCCCTCCCTGCTCCAGTTTAACCTCATCTTAATTTATTACGTGAGCAAGGACCCCATTTTCAAATAAATTTACATTCTGAGCAATTGGGGGTTAGACTTTACCATATGAATTTTTAGGGGACCCAATTTAACCCATAACACACTACATGATCCCATTACTGATATTTAAACATAAAACATCCAGATTGTTTTTATCTGATAACAGGATGCTTGCTGTAGAATGAAAGAATGCTAATCAGTCATCTTAGTATTTGACTTATGTGTTGCCCATAAAAACCTGAATTTATTCAACATGGCTTATTTTATGAACACATATACCTGTGTAACACATATTTGTATTTTCCACCACCCCCTTTCCTATTCTGTATACATAAAGAAGATGCTTCTCATTGTTGGTATACATCTTCTATCAGCATATCCTTTAAGTTTTCACAAGTAGTGTATCTTATTTACAATCTTCTTACACTACCAACACTGTTTTAAAATTCTGTGCCTCCAGTTTTTAACTTTATTCTCCCTTATTCTTCCCAAAGTCATATATTGATAAGTAAATGTAATTACCAAGAAGAAGGATGGCCTTGATGTGACACAGTCATTGATTTGAATATGTCAGAGAAGCTACCTTTTAAAAATATAGATTTTTTTTCAAAGAAAGAACTCCAGTTATCTGAATTTAATACCAAAGAAAATGTCTGCCTAATTTGTTGAAAAGGAAAACAAAAGTACTGAAATCTTTTGAGTGTACCTAGAAACCAGCTAATGAGAAAAGGTTTCAGAAATTTGCAGTATTCTCTCTTTCAGAAGAAATAGGCTCTCATCCCTTGCTTATGTTTTGAACTCAATGTAACATGCAACTGTGCTATATTTTTCCAGCTATACTGCATATGTTTCAAGTTCACTGTCACGGCTTTGGTAAAGACAATTAGAATCTGTGTTTGTATTAATATTTAAGTTCATCACTTAATTTTTTTCTTTTTTAATATCTTAGGGAAAGTTAATACATCAAAACCAACTTTCTTAAGGGAGAATAATGACAGGTTATGTAGTAGTTTACTTTTAAGTCTTCAACCCTTTTTAGGTTTCAATCCCTATTTTATAAGTGTACCCAATGAGGTCAACAACCATCAGGAAGAGAACAGAAATGTCAGCATGGGCAAAAATCTGACAATTTGCTCATTATTCACTGTCAAGACAAGCTTATGGACTTTTAATGATAATTTCTAATGAGAAAGCCCCCTAAATTGAGAACAAAATAATGAGAGTAAATCTTACTGGTCTAAGTGACAGAGTGATATATTTCATCCTGATGACTTTATGATTTTATGAAATAACATATATACACTTTAAAATAACTCATTTGCAATAATGTCTATAACCCTGGGAATTACTAGCTTTCATAACTTATGCTTATTTATGTCACTAATTTCTAGATCAAGTTTAGTCACTCATTTCTTTCTTTCAGAGCTAAAGATAGAATGTTGCTTAAATATTAGAAACCCACATCGAAAACAGATGCTGTTTATTAAATCTGCTTATTTTTTCAATTTTCTGCTGCTCTTCAACTCTGTATAACCTTTCACTCTCCCCTGCTGATTCACTAATGTGCCAGGGGTCACACCTGTCCTTAAGAAGGTGTGGGAGGGAGTGGGTTGGAATTTGAGAGAAACACCTGGGTGAACTTTGCTGTAAAGGATTTTTATATATTGCTGAGTCTTTTCACTTGCTTCCCCAATGCCCTTTCTGTTGACAGCAGCAACATGCCTCTCGCTGCCCCATGGGTCAGGATTCTTCCTTACAGGCAAAATAACAGCCAGCAGCTCTACTCGAAAAAGAAGACGGAGCGGTTTTTGCTTTCAATGAACAGCTCAACGTGGGAGGACAAACATAAGTCAGGGGTTTTGGCATAAAATACTAAATAAACATTGGGAAATAAAGTGTGTGCTACTAGAAGAAGAAATACCAAACTTTATTCTTAGTGTCTGAAACATTGTAACCTTCAGCAACTCATTTATACTATTAGGACTCATTATCTTTATAAATAAAATAAGGAAGTTAGACTAGATGAAGTGTAAAGTTGTATCCAACTCCCTCAGTCTTTTGTGTGTTTTTTTAGATGACATTGCAGTATGTATGGTCAGTTATTAGCTTCCAGGTGATTCCTCTTGGGTGCTTCATACTTCCTTCACTAAAGCAAAATTCTATTTTCTTTACCATTAAAACTCTATTGTCTTTGCCGTTGGAGACATTGGAAGAAGCATGGAATAATAATATTACAGAATTGGAAGGAAGAAGTTGACAAAATAAAGAAGTAGTGATGACTTGATTAAACTTGAGTAAGTGGATCCTGAGGAGCCAGAACGCTCTGTGCCCACCCCACCCTCGTGATGGTGCCATCTCCCTAATGCCTACCTTACACTGCCTGACAATTTTCTCTCTTCTCTGGTCATCAACCTGACATTGTGTCAATGAGCTATGCACCTTAGTTACCAAAACTGAAATATATCCAAAACTAGTTTAATACTGACAAGCGGAGAATGTTTAAAATAACTGTTTGCTTGACCTTAAGGAATGTTTACCATAAAGAATAAAAATAGTGGTTCTACCACCAGCTAACATTTGCCATGCGTGTAAAATGTGCCATGTACTGGGCTATATCTATCATGTCACTGAAAACCCACAAAATTGTATGGAGTAGAACTAATTGTCTCCATTTTACGATGGCTCAACCAAGGATTAGCATGTTTATATAGCTTTCCAATCACTCCAGAGAGCTAATAAATAATAGAGATGGGATTTGAATTTAAAAAATCTAATTTTAAATACCACATTCTCCTATGAAATATTAAGATTTTCAGGTTGCAAAAGTTTATGAAACCACAATCAATTTGGACACTATCACTTTTCAAGTTATATTTAATCCATGAATTTCAATTCTGCAATGTAAGCCCAGCATTATAAAACAAGTATTTTGCACATCATTACAAATCTTTCTTAAAACAATTTAATTGATGCCCATATTAGTTTTCTATTGCTGCTGTAACAAATTGCCACAGATTTTGTGGCTTAAAACAAGACTACTTTGTTATCGTGTAATTCTGAGAGTCACAAGTCCAATGCTGGAGTTACAGTGGAGGTCTTGGCTGGGCTACACTTCTTCCTGGAGGCTCCTTCATCTTCAAATGCAGCAGCAATGGTTACGTCCTTCTCATATCCCAGTCCCCTGATCGACAGTGCTGCCTCCCTCTTTTGTTACAGAAAACTGAAGAAGAACAAAGCAATACTTAGAGAGATAGAGTTACATTTATTACACGCGGGTCCAGAGGAAAATGTATCTCAAATTCTGGGCCCCAACATGCAGGAATTCTCCCTATTTATATGATTTTACCTTCTTTGTCTCCCAAATATGGAGTGTTTCTGGTGCCTTTTGCAAGTTCTTAAAGAGCCCCTACATGCTGGGGCCTTGAGACCTCAACCAAAGGCCTGGCCTGGCGCCAGCACTGAAAACCTCGTCCGGGGAAGGTTCAATGGCCCCTCTGAAGTGGGAGTAGTCTTAGCAAGCAAGAATTTACAGAAGCCAATTAGCAGGGTTAAAATTTCAAACAGCAGTTTTCATACAAAATGGATGCTTCACTTTCATTTTTAAGAACACGTGTGTGTACATTGAGTGCATCTGCATGTGATTCAGGATAATCTTCCTATTTTCGGGTCATCTTATTAGCAACCTTAGTTCCAGCTGCAACATGAATTCCCTTTGCCATGTAACCATTATATGTACAGGTTTGCGTGTTTAGGACCGAGACAACTTTGGGCGTGTTGGGGGTGGGGGGTCTATGCTGCCTCCAACAATGTCTAATATACTTTAAAACAATATATATGTATGTAAAATGCCTCTCACACAAAGATGTCTATTCCCTAATTGCTATGTGTAAGTCTATTGTATTATGTGGAAAAAGGGAGTTTGCAAATGTGAATAAGGTTGTGGGCCTTTAGAGAAAGGATGCTGAAAGATTCAGCTGGGCCCAATCGAATCCCATGAACCTTTCAAAGCAGAGAGATTTGTTCAGATAAAGTCAGAGAGATTCAAGCAGCAGGAGGGACTTGACCCACCTTCGAAAGAGAGCACCATGGGCAGACGCTCGGAACAAAGACCAAATCCATGTCTGACAGCCAGCCAAAAAATGGGGACTACAGTTCTACCACAATAAGGAACTGAATGTGGCCAGCCCCCCGGGCTGAGCTGGGAAATGGATTCCTCTGCAGAGCCTCCCGTAAGGTATGCGTTCCTGCCAACATTTCCTTTTCATGATTATGAGCAGCTTAGCCAAAGGACTGGGGTGAGCAAAGGGACATCTGACCTACAGAACTATGAGATAATAAATGTGTGTGCTTTTAAGCCACTCAGTTTGAGGTAACTTCAGCCAATGTATTAAAATAATTAAAACTGCTTTTCCACTAATGAGATTGATAAAACTAAAAAAAAAAAAAAAGTTTAATCTTGTGTAGGGTTCACAAGTGTGCTTTGATAAACAATTTGTGAGAGTAGTAATTTTAGTGACTCTTTGGAGAGCAATTTGACATTATGTGTGGAAATTAAAATTCACATGCCATTTGATTTGTTACTTTATTCATATAAATTTACCCTATAGATGTACCCACATCTGAAGCAAAAACAAAACAAAACAAAACAAAACAAAAAAAAACATGTGCAAGAATGTGTGTCCATTTTAGAACTGTTTGTATAAGAAGAGTAGTAGAGAGAGCTTCATTTCTGTTTAACTTAATATGGTACATCCGTGAAATGAAATGCCGCACAGAAATGTTCATGATGAAGTTGATCTAGATTTGTTTTATAGGTACTATTGTCATTTATTAGAAGTACGTATTCAGATATCCAATATATATTTCTGATACATATTTGATCTTTGCCTATGGTTCCTGGGTCACAGCTCCCCAGGAACCTGGGAGTTTTCTGAGGCATAAAACAATGGAAGCATAGCACTTTTTTATATTTGGTTTCTTGCCTTCAAGTCTTGATGTTCCTTTAGAACTATGAATGTGAAACGGATGCCCTGTTATTTATAACAATCCCTTTCCACCACAACTGGGTTTATGTTAATGAGGTGACTTGTGAAGTTCCTAAGGATGGGGGCTGATTAGCAGGGGAACCCACCATGACTACAGGGTTGGAACTTTCCATTCCATTCCCTGATTTCTGGGGAGGAGAGACAAGAGATAGAGATTAAATCAATGGCTGTGCCCAGTGATTTAATTTATCATGCCTGTAATGAAGCCTCCTTAAAAGTCCAATTGAGCAGGTTTCAGAGAGCCTCTGGGTGGAAAATTAGGGAAAAGGGCAAGGTATTTCTGCACCCTTTCCCCATACCTTGCCCTAGGCATCTCTTTCATCTGGCTATTCCTGAGTTACGTCCTTTCATAATAAATCCATAGTCCAGTAAGTGAAATGTTTTCTCAGAGTTCTGTGAGCCACTCTAGGAAATCCATAAAATCCATGGAGGCTGTTGCTGAAACCTTCAATCTATAGCTGGTTGGTCAGAAAAACAGGTGATAATCTGGGTTTGTGACTGGCATCTGAAGTGTTCGGGGATGGGGTGGGAGGGTGGAAGTTTTGTGAAACGGAGCCCTTAAATTTGTGGGATCTGATTTATCTCCTGGTAGATAGCGTCAGATTTGAATTGAAGTGTAGGTCACCCAGCTGGTGTTGGAGAATTGCTTGGTATGGTGTGTGGGCCCCCCCCCCCCACCCCCCCCCCGCCTCTCAACGGCTGGATTGGCAGTCGCTGAGGGGGGCTGCCTCAGACACCCTGGACACCCAGCTCCGCTGCCATAGGAGGCGGGGAGCCGGTTGTCCGCACCCGGATCCCCTGCCGTGCTCCCCTTCGTCAGCGCCTCAAGCCCCAGCAGCAGCGGCAGCGGCTGGGGATGAGCTGGGGATCCCAACAGCGGCGGAGGCAGCATTGGGCCTGGGGACTGGCGAACAGGCAGAAGATGGCCCTGATCACAGGAGGCTAGGCCTAGGGACCCTACCCGCACGATTGAATCGTGAGCTGGGCCTCTAGTATTAATATGTGCCTGTATCACTTGTCAAAGTAGTTCTAATCCAAGTTATTTTTTTTTCCCCTGGCTTATAAGAAAACAGTTCCCTCAGAAATTTTGCAACAATTCCCATTCTCTGAGAAATTTTTCCTGGAATAAGTCTTCCTAGAAAACTTATAAACTTCCTGGTCTGTTTTCCTGGAATAAATCTTCTGGAATGTGGATATCTGATCCCATTCACCTCCCTCCCCTGTGCCATATTATATACATACCTGAGTACATACATGGGCCTTTACATAGCCAAAGTTTTACTTCTACAAAAATTCAAAGTATAAAACACCCACACTATATATAGTATTTGGTCAATAAGGATCTAGGATGTGGGAGGGACATCAATAGCACATTCTGTGTGGTAATTAATAATTTTAATGTGTCAAGGACTAGGATGGGGCAGTAAACGGAGCATGTTGAAAAGCAAAGTGGTGATCGGAGGTTTTCATGATAGAAGAACATTAAAGTCTTTCTAATATATTTTAATTTGAGTGGTATCAAATTAAATTAAAATATGCTATGATCTATTAGACTAAATGGGGTATGCATCGGATTGCCTGCTAAGAGTTTGGAGAAGGTTAAATTTTTTAAATTAATTTTTGTTTTCTATATTTTCTATAATAAAGATGTAATATATTGTCAGAGAAAGATATTTTTAAACATGTCTATAGTCAGGTAATGACAGTCCAATACTCTCTGTTCACCATTATTCATCTTGGTAGAGATAACAAGTTCTGAACCAGGGCTTTTTCCATCATTCAGAGATCATTAACATGGATGAACTATTGATGGTGTTTTCCATTGTGGTTTCATAGTCCTATGTTTTAAATGTTGCATAGCTTTTTTCTATGTTTCTTCATGGGCATCTTAGTTGGAAGTTACTAGATGTTCGTCAGTTGTTGCTAATTGCCTTCTTCTCTGAAATGAGTCTTCCTAATTCAAAACAAGAAAATTAATTTATGCTTTTGAAACAGATAAAGAATGTAGCTCATTTAAAATAGAGGATGCTCTGTAATAAAAGAGAATTAATGATGAGATAATGTTTCTCTTACCTCAAATGTCCACTATTGGTTCCAGAAGGTATCGTAGTCAGTTGGAATCCATCAGCTTATATTTCTCTCCTGTAATAATAACTCAGACATTTATTTAACTCCATATTTTGTGAACAAGTAAAAATATTAGTTTAAATGCATAGACCTATAACAAGGAATGAATAGTGTATATGTATTTATCTGAAAGGTTAACTGAGCATGAAAACTAAAAATTGGGTGGAATGACATTAACATGCAATTATACTTTACCAACACTCATGGGAAGCATTTGGCTAAAGGATGTCTTTGTTGTCGTTGTTCTGGTCCATCAAAATTCTCTTCATGTTTTGTTTTGGTTTTATTGATTTTGTGTTCTTGCACAACACTAATGAGATCTGAAATGTCCTTTCTTTATAGGAGTGTTTCTATTATACTTCTATTAAAATTCTAGATTTCTCCATCTACAATTGGTTAAAATTCACTTTGAGTTTTACATCTTCAGGAATTATTCCCTTAGGAGGTTAAGCTTCCCACCAAGATGTGCTGCAGAACCCCTGCCTCTAGTTATGCATTAGCAGAGAAAGATTCCCTCATCACGTAGTCCTGAAGCTTCCTGTATATCTATGCTTTTTATTTTATTTTATTTTTTTTGCCATTGGCTTCATGTCCTACATGCGTTTTGGTTCTAGAAATGGCCTTGAAAGGTCTTCTCTTTTTGTAAGGAATAGTAACTGTAAAAAATAAATTCCACCCTTTTGCTGAAATATGTTGAATGTGACCCTTATTTGGAACACTCTCAAACTTATTGACTAAGTGCTACAGCTTTAAATTAAAAACTGTGTGTTTTATTAGGCTGCTATTTAAGGTTGTGCCTGTTATGTACTGTGTAGCACCAGAAAAAGCTATTCATAACTTAGACCTCATTGATTGGATATTTATTGGAACAGTTTTTGACAGATGACAGGAAAGTGTTTTGGTGTACCCAAATCAGTACCTTCTTAAAATGTTTAGATACATGGAAATGTCTTAAGAGACACTGGATAGAGTGTTGGCCTGTTGACTGAAGGGTCCAGGGTTCAATTCTGGTCCAGGGCATGTACTAGGGTTGCAGGCTCCTCCCTGACCCTGGCCAGGGTGTGTGCAGGAGGTAATCAATCAATGTGTTTCTCTCACATCAATGTTTTCCTCTGTCTTCCACTCTCTCTAAAAATCAATGGAAAAATATCCTCAGGTAAGGATTAAAAAATAAAAATAAATAAATTAAACATAACATTTCTCTTGAAATATGAGCATACATTGGTAAAAATGGGCAATGGGTAATTACACTGAGCCAGCAAACTTGGGAAATGAAGAATGGTTTTACCTTGACTTTTCATTGTGTGCATATCCTACCTAATAAAAGAGTAATATGCAAATTGACCATCACTCCAACACACAAGATGGCTGCCCCCATGTGGTCAAAGATGGCTGCCCCCACGTGGACACAAGATGGCTGCCACAAGATGGCCTGCAGGGGAGGGCAGTTGTGGGCACTTAGGGGTGACCAGGCTGGCAGAGGAGGGCAGTTGGGGGAGACCAGGTCAGCAGGGGAGGGAAGTTGAGGGGGAGAGGCAGGCAAGGGAAAGCAGTTGGGGGGGACGAGACCTGCAGTGGAGGACAGTTGGGGGGGACCCATGCCTGCAGTGGAGAGCAGTTGGGGAGGGACCAGGCCTGCAGGGGAGGGCAGTTGTGGGCAATCAGGCCAGCAGGGAGGGCAGTTAGGGGGCACCAGGCGAGCAGTGGAGGGCAGTTAGGGGTGGGACCAGGCCTGCAGGGGAAGGCAGTTGGGGGGACCAGGCCTGTAGGGGAGGGCAATTGGGGGTAATCAGGCCAGCAGGGAGGGCAGTTAGGGGTGACTGGGCCAGCAGAAGAGGGCAGTTGGGGGAGACCAGGCCAGCAGGGGAGGGCAGTTGGGGGTGACCAGGCCTGTAGAGGAGGGAAGTTGGGGGAGCCAGGCCTTCAGGGGAGGACAGTTAGGGGCAACCAGACTGGCAGGGGAGAGCAGTTAGGGGTGACAATGCCAGCAGGGGAAGGGAGTTAGGGGCAATCCGGCTGGCTGGGGAGCAGTTAGGCGTCGATCAGGCTGGCAGGGGAGTGGTTAGGGGTGATCAGGCTGTCAGGCAGGAGCGGTTAGGGGCAATCAGGCAGGCAGGGATCCACCAGGATTGGGCCTAAACAGGCGATCCGACATCCCTCAAGGGGTGACCGGGTCTGCAGGGGAGGGCAGTTGTGGGCGATCAGGCTGGGCTGAGGGACCACCACCAACCCCCTCAAGCATGAATTTGTGGATCGGGCCTCTAATATATGATAATGAATTAATTATAATACCACTAAAGGCCCAGTGCACAAAATTCGTGCACGGAAGGATGTGTCCCTTAGCCAAGCCTGCACCGTCTCCAATCTGGGACCCCTCGAGGGATGTCTGACTGCCCATTTAGGCCCTATCCTGGGCAGTTGGACATCCCTCTCACAACCCCGGACTGCTGGCTCCCAACTGCTCACCTGCCTGCCTTCCTGATTGCCCCTAACTGCTTCTGCCAGCCAGCCTGATCACCCCCTAACCACTCCCCTGCCAGCCTGATTGATGCCTAACTGCTCCCCTGCCAGCCTGTTTGCCCCTAACTGCCCTCCGCTACAGGCCTGGTTGCCCCTAACTGCCCTCCCCTGCAGGCTTGGTCACCCCAAACTGCTCTCCCCTGCTGGCCTGGGTCCCCCACAACTTCCCTTCTCTACAGGCCCGGTTGCTCCCAACTTTCCTCCTCTGCCGGCCTGGTCACCCCTTACTGCCCTCCCCTGCTGGCCATCTTGTGGCGGCCATCTTGTGTCCACATGGGGGCAGCCATCTTGTGTGTTGGAGTGATGGTCAATTTGCATATTACTCTTTTATTAGATAAGATAGAGGCCTGGTGCACGGGTGGGGGCCAGCTGGTTTTTCCTGTAGTGTGTCCTGGATCAGGGTTGGGGTTCCCTTTGGTGTGGGGCATCCTGGGCGAGGAGCCTGTGGTGGTTTGTTGGCTGGCCCGCCCCCGGGGACCCAAGCGGAGGCCCTGGGATCTGGGATTTATTTATCTTCTATAATTGAAACTTTGTAGCCTTGAGTGCAGGCCTGGGTCAGCCAGGGTGTGCAGGAAGCTTGGCTTCCTCCATTGCCGGGGAAACCCAAACCTCCTGTTCACTCTGTGGCCATAGCCATCTTGGTTGGATTAATTTGCATACTTGCTCCTGATTGGCTGGTGGGCGTGGCTTGTGGGTGTAGCAGAGGTATGGTCAATTTGCATATTACTCTTTTATTAGATAGGATAGGTAGAGTGTTTAGCCAAGTGGTTGGAGGATGATATACATGTGATGGTAACCTTTAGGTAGAAATTAATGGAAATTTCAAACAGTGGCACAAATGTCCCAAACTGCAGGATGATCAGAGAAATATGCTTCAATCATGGTAAGCTGTGGGCAGGGATCTTAGCAGCAGAGGCCATGGATGCCTCATACATAATGAGCTGTTATGAATGTGGGTAGAGTCCTTTGCTTCCTGTAGGCAGAAAATGCAGATGTTCAATGGAGATGTGGAAATGGCTCTCCTCAGAGGAGTCCCTAGCAAATAATAAGCTCTATGACCTCCAGGTGAATAATGCCCACTTCAGTGAAATTTAAGAAATTGCCCCTTGAGATAAACTTTTGCTAAAATAAGAAGCCTTGGGAGTTTTTTCTCCTGACTGCCCAAGACAAGAAAAGAGTTATAAAATTCACCTCTGGTGAATTGACCTGAAGTGAATTTTGTAACTCTTCCTGAGTATGAAAATAACAGGCCATTGAAAAGATGACAGCAAGGAGTGATAGAGGGTTATAGGTTTATCTCGGGTAGAATCGCTTAAGTAGTAATGTTCTGTGAGGAGCTCTGATCTTTTGGTTCCCAGACAAAAAATGCACAAATATATTCACCAAAAAATATTAATCCCAAAACACCCCCATAATGTATTGGGTCAGAAGAGCTTATTGAGAGCAGGTGTGGAAATTTGGAAATGAAACTGGATGAGGCATAGCTTGAATGTGGCTATTGTGTACAAAACCGCAACTGTCAAGAAGTTTCCTTGTTTTAAATTTTTAGTATTTGTAATAATGTGCACTTTTCTATTCTGTTTTCTCAAAGAAAGTTTTCATGGACCATCAGATTAGTGATGGAGCCCAGAGAGAAATATTCAGTCACAGCTTAATGTGGGTCTAGGGAAACCTTTAAAATTTGACATGTGGAAATGTTTGTATTATAGTTTGGATTTTCTAGAAGCAGATACTAAAGTGGATTTGGGATATAAACTATTTATTATGGAATGGCACCTATGAAGGAAAGGAGGGGGAAGAAGGATTGAGCAGAGGAAGAAGTCAAATAGTGATGTAGTTCGATCACGAGGGAGTCCTGCCCCGCATTCTTGCCCCAGGTTGGGCCAGAAATGGCAGGGCCTCTATATCCTGCCTTGCTCAGTGGGTATATGGTAGCTGCCCTCCTCTGCCACTGTTTCTGCACACAAGGGCGAGACCTTAGGCAAAGAGGCGCTCTTCAGCTGAGCTGGCCCTGAAGGAGCTGAAACTGGAGACTTTCTGTGGATTGCACGTGAGCAGCTGGGCATCTCCTCTTCCCTTGGTGGCTGATCTGAGTGGCACATCTCCACGTCCACCACTCTTCATTGTTTTTGCAGTTTTTCATTTATTTTATTATGTAGATATATGAATTTTTAACTCATGCTGTTCCAAAGGGGACTAGGCATTCTTGTATCCCCTGAACGTATTTGAAAGAATAACAGAACTTACTATGTAGAAAAAAAAATCTATAATTATAGAATTTTGATAGATAATCCTGGCCCAGAAAATTTTTTAAAAAGTATTATAGACTTGAAATCTGCCTTTATTAAATAATTCTGTGTGTTATGGTTCATATTTCAATAAATGATTTCTTTAAATAGTTGTATCTTGAGGGCTTATTACTCAAAATGAAGGTCTGATTCTCTGGAAAAAAAATAGAAGTCTTTCTTCTCTTAATAAACCAAAGTTTACACCTAACATTTCTAATTGTATATGCCTACTTCAGCATATATCTCTAACTTAGCATATATAATTTAATTTAAAAGGAAGAAAGACCATTGCTGTGATGTTGATAGCTTTTTCCCTGGCTGACAGCTTTTTCCTTGGCTGACAGCTTTTTCCTTGGCTTTCTTCAATCACAGTTTTGACATTCCCTTGACCATTCCAAACCTCAGTGAGACCCTTTAGTTGGGAGTTTTACAGGAGTAGGCAAGCATGAAATTAATTTTCCAAAGTGAAGTGGCTTACAGATGCCAGAAGCTCATAACTCAGTACCACTGTGAAATCCCTGGATTAGTTTTTAGCTTCTAGGTTGTTTTTGTTGTTGTTGTTATTGCTCTTATGGTTTAACTGGGCGAATTCCTTCAATTTTTGTTATATAGAAAAATACATTACACATTTTTAGAACAACGGAGCTGCTTTTCATTAATATGTGTGTATGTTCTAATTTTCTGGCTATAATCTTCCTGGTAAGATATAGTTATACAGCAATACAATAGTTCTGTAATGTTACTAGGAGATAATTTTCTTTTTCACATTGCACTTAAAATCGTGCCAGTCCTTTTTATTCTGATCCTGTAAGAGGTAGTAGTATGCACAGTTAAGAGCCCCAAAGCTATAATCTCTACCCTGAAGAATATAAATTCTGACCTCTGTACCATCGTGGAGGACATCCACACGAAGGTGTGTCATCTGTAGGTTTCTCATGTACAGATAAACATAAGGGGGTGATTATATTAAAATGTGTAAATTTTAGTAATGTCATCATTTAAAATACGACTTTTACTGTATGTGTATTGACCTAAATATAGTACAATTTTCAGCTCTTGCAAAATGACTCTTACTGGTTTCAAGTTTCCACCACTATGTGAAAGGACACAACAAAATAGGTAAAGTGAGGAGTATTCTCCCATTTCCCAAAAGTTCTTGTTACTTCACTTTTATAAAAGACCTACATTATCACAGCAGCGGCCTTTTTGGTATAAGTGAAAATCATCCTTGGCTTGCTTTCAGTTAACAAAAACGGGTACTGTTGTATGTTTTCATAAAAGCCAAGTGGCATAATATGACTTTATAAAAGCTTGAGATTATCTGTATTTTATTTTTAAATGTTATATCTTTTTTATTTTTTTAGATCTTTATTGTTGAAAGTATTACATATGTTCCCCTCCCCCCATTAGCCCTCTATCCCCCTCCCCCTACCAGTCCTCATAGATCATTTAGAGTAGTGTTTGTATTGTGTGTGTGTGTGTGTGTGTGTGTGTGTGTGTGTGTGTGTCTAAGATGATTCTCCAGTGGTTTCTGGCAATTATGGCTGATTTGGAGATTATTAGTCAAATTTCTGATTATGATTCTTTTTTCCATCTTGATTTACATACCATCAGCTTTGAAATGCTGACATTTTGTATAATGTAGTATATTCTTATGGCTACAAATTAGATACTTAAACCAAATTGGGAATACTAGAGTCTCTGAACTAAGAATTTACAATGAATTCTCTTCCACTCTTTTATAAGCACTAATAGCTTTCTTTGTTACTGTGGAAATTTATGGAGCACCAGAGATAAATGACAATCCAGTCAAAGTTGATCTCTCAAAAGGACCCATTCTATATTCATTTCTCTGGTACCTTAGTATGTAATTGAGTTGGTCATACTTATAGTTTCAAGAATCTTTTATTCTAAGATTGGTGAAATAAAATAGAAGATACAAGTGGAAGCCCTAATACTATATCCCACTACTCAGGTCACATTAAAAAGATCAGAAGTGTTATTACACATTAATGATGGCCCGTTATCCTTATAGATTTTTAGAATGCAGTGTTAATGTTCTCTATCATATCCCATTTTCCAAGAAAAAGAACAAGTTATTACACCTCCAGCTGCTACAATGAAAGAGGTACAGCACTTGCAGACTTTTTGGATTCTGAGGTCTGCATAAATCACACTTGAGAAGATGGCTCCAAATTATTAAGTTATATGTTGAAAATGTGTTTGGAATGGGGGACATAGGAGGGAAGCGTTTTTCAGCAGATTCAAGCTATGCTATTTGTAGCACTACCAATTCAACCACATGGCTCAGGAGCTTAGAAGTGGCTAAAGATGTCCATATAGATAGGATTGCTTTGCTGTGTGTCTTGTAAGCCTAGACTTCTCTTAATACTGAATCATAGTTATGATAAATTTGTTCATGTTTATTAATAAAGTCCATGCCATGAGCAGCAGGAAACTATGCCTCATGTGAAAAACAAATCCTGACAAGCTCAATCCCAGTAGAGATTTAACGCCTAAGCATGGGGCAAAAATTAACTCTGTAGCTTGAACCACTCATCATGGGCTGGATACGGCAGACCTGTTAAGTCAAAGGCTTGGCTGAAAAAAAACATCAATTCATTATACAGATGAAACTGTGCATACATATTTAGTCCTGAGATCATCCAGAGGACACAAGTTAGTTTAACAAAAGATGGCCTGTAAACCCATGCCATTAGCCTATGTTATACCCCTTTATTTTTTATGTTTTAATATATATATTTTTTTATTTTGAGAGAGGAAGAGAGAGGGATAGAGAGATAAAAACAGTGATGAGAGAGAAATATCATAAATCAGCTGCCTCCTGCATGCCCCCTACTGGGGATTGAGCCTACAACCCGGGCACAAACCCTAACCGAGAATCAAACAAGTGACCTCTTGGTTCATGGGTCAATGCTCAACCACTGAACCACACTGGCCAGACTGTACCCCTTCCTTAGATCATACGATGATCCTGTTTTATGCATGACCAGATGATTAAAAGAGAAGAAAAATAGAAAGGCCTGCTCATGGATAGCTTTGTTCAGTACTATGGTACAAAGGGAAAATAGTCCACTGCTGCTCAAAACATCACTTAGAGGAGGCCCTGCAAGCCCATGTTGAGGAGGAATCTTCCCAGTAGTCAGAGCTCTGAGCCGTACACCTGAACATCAACTTGGCATGGAGAGAAGCCTGAGGGAACTCCTGAGGTGTTGACTGTCTTGGCTCATTGTTCAGAGGCAAGGAAGGAAGACTAGGGGATGATTAGAGACAAAGTAGCCTGACATGGAAGCATGTGGAGGGTCCTATGGAAGTGAGCACAGAGATGTGTAATCTCACAGATGAAACCCTAAAAGCCATCCAGGAGAGCTTAGTCCCCCACTGTCCTCAGTATCCAAGTAGCTGGAAAAAAAATGGATTAATAATGCTATAGCCACCATGGGAATAGGAATTTTACATGAGCTAATGGGAAAGGCTTTCTCTCAGCAAGGCTTCTCTAGCTTTTACTTCTGCTTAAACTTTCAAATACTTGGTGACAAGCTACTTGTGTTAAGCATATTCCTTACTGGGGTCGGGATTCATTTTGACTTGGATTAAAACATTTTCTGGTTTTGACTTTGCCTTTCTGGCCTGCAGTTCTTATCATAGCACCAATATCCAAGGGCTTATAGAGTGACTTATCATCAGATGGTCCCACATTGCCTTTTACAAATAAAACCTTTCATTGGCAAGGAGGTCCAACTGTTATATCCTAGAAGCTATCAGCACTAGAGAATATACCAGCTTGGGAAAGGCACTCTGCCATTTGGGTTGATGTACTTCGAGTTTGCCATTGTACCTTGGTGTGCCCTAATGAGGGCTAATGTTTCCAGGGCCTAAAGAATAGGTGTAGCAGTAGCCCCTGTCACCATAAACCCTAGTGACCCAACTGGTCAATTTATAATTTCCATATGCAACAGTAAGATTTACTGTGCTAGAATCCCTGGTTTCCAACAAGGATACTTCTACCAGGAAACACAATAAAATTTCATCTAGCCATAGAATCATGGCTGCCACCTGAATCTTTCTCCCTCCATCCCTCTGTTCCACCCTCATCCCCCTCCTTTTTTCTCTCCCCCCGCCCCCACCTTCCTTTCCTTTCATGAATTGCAAGTAGTACACTGAGGAAGAATCAATGACAGCATGGACTGAATTTAATGCTGGCCCTTGTAGAACTGTGCAGTGTAGCAGGTGATATCAATTTTCCATCCCTATCCTCCATCCCACCCCTACCACTTCAGTCTACACAGGTAGACTGCACTCACCTGCATTTTATTGTTGAGGGTGTTTACACGCTTCTAGAGACTGCTTTGCCACTTTGAATCCACTTTGCAACCACTGTGGCATGCGGGGTGTGCTGAGAGCTTGAAAACACCTAGGAGCAGCTCTAAATCAAGGATGACCCAATGCAAGTGTGAGTTGAGGAAGTGGAATATCCCACTTTCTTGCCACCCAGGAGAGAGAATTTGCTATCAGATGTCATAGGCTGGCTTCTAGGCTCCCCAGTGGAATTAAGCTTAAATTGTTGAGTTGAGAATGCTCACTTTACAGGGGGCCTTCTCTGGTTTCACTTTTTTTTACTCCTACCAATATCATCTTTGCCTTCTAAGTAAACTGCTAACATCTAGATGTCTGTCTCTAGTTCTGATTCTTAAATAATTCTGTTTAGATATCACTCTCTCTAGTATCCAGCTTGGATGAAGTTTTCAGTTTCAGGCTTTGTTATTATTTGTGCTGGTTGCTGCTGAGACATCCATATTCCTTTCTAATTCCTGGTCGCTTGCTTTAACATATCCCCCCAATGCTTCACCTTTTCCACCCCAAAGGTCCTTCCAATTTTACTGACTCCTGTGCCTATCCACACCCACTCTAAACCATATGGGAAAACATTTTTGTAAGCTTGGGATCATAGGGACATTGTGGAATGGCTTAATCATGATTATTTATGAACACTCCTGTCTCTAATATATGTAGAATTTGCTGTCTATCAAAAAAAACTTGAAGCCTAGAAATATGGTACCACTTTCCCTCTAATTTCATACACTCGAACTGAATTTCAATTCTCACCCTCCTCTTCATACCAGAATTTTGTTGCTAATAATTTTCCTCTAATTCTGGTCTAGACAGAGTGTTTATTTTCTAACCTTTAAAGTAGAAAAGGATAATCAAGTATATTTCAAATTTAAGACTTCTTGGTATCTTTTAATGATTAAAGCTAGCAAATAAATTATTTACTTTCTCATTGCAACTCTGTGGTAGCTCCTTCATCCAGCAGGGAAAGCATGGTCTGCCTAAGAAGAGAGAAGTAAATAGAGGAAAACACACACACACACACACACACACACACACACACACACACACCTATACAAACATAATAACTTATTGTACATATAGGAGGAATAACATTTTATTTGTAAATGTTATTTGTAAATGTTATTCCTCCTATATGTACAATTAAAGTAGCCTTAACAAGAGAATGACCATGACACTTGTGGGTGAAAATCATGAAAGATTAAATATTAGCATACTTTTTGGTTAGAAAGGGCACATAGGGTATGCTTTTGTTTAATTTTTTCATTAAGTTATAGTTGACATAGAATATTCATTTCAGACATACAACATAGTGATTCAACATTCAGATGCTTTACAAATGGTCACCATGTTAAGTTTAGTAATCATCTGTCACCATACGAAGTTATTACAACATTATGGGCTATGTTCCTGACACTGTACATTATATCCCTGTGACTTATTTATTTTATAACTGAAAGTTTATACCTCTTAATCCCTTTCACCTATTTTGACTCTTTCTCCACCCTCTTCTCCTCTGGCAAACAACAGTTTGTTCTCTATATCTATGATTCTGCTTCTGTCATTTGTTCATTTGTTGTGCTTTATGAATTTCACTTAGTGAAATTATATAGTATTTGTCTTTCTCAGTCTGACTTATTTAACTTAGCATAATACCCTCTAAGTCCATTCACATTGTTGTAAATGGCAAGATTTTGTTCTTTCATATGATTAATATTCCATTATATTCTTTATCTATTTATCTGATAATAGATACTTAGGTTGCTTTTATATCTTAGCTATCTATATATATAAAAGGCTAATATGCTAAGTGTCCGACCGTCCAACTGGTCACTATGATGCACACTGACCCCCAGGGCACAGACGCTCAACGCAGGAGCTGCTGAGCTGCAGTGACTTGGCAGCAGCGATTCTCAAGTGATGCACCCCAAAACCATAGAGGAGGGAGCCCAATTCCTCGCAGGTCTATGCGATCCTACCTTTGGCCATGGGTTATGTTGTTGCTGGGGCTGTCGGGCCCGGATCTGGTTTACTGCATTCTTGGTGTTTGTGTTCCACACCCTTTTACGACAGCAACTTTGCAGAGTGCCCTCTTGCACTCGGGGATGTCAGAGAGCTGATTTTGGCCTGATCCCCGCAGGCCAGGCTGAGGGACCCCACCTGCCAAGGGACTCCGCTCACTCCCCAGATGCCAGGGAGGGACCAGGGGAGGGTGGCTTCAGGGCGTGTCCATCCCATCTCGCCCAGTCCCACCCTGCCGGCCACCTTCTAATTAATTTCCTTTCAATGTGCATGAATCCGTGCACTGGGCCACCAGTTGTAAATACTGCTGCAATGAACATAGGCCTGTATGTACCTTTTCCAATTAGTGTTTAGTTTTCTTCAGATAAATACACAGAAGTAGAATTGATAATACTATTTTTACTTTGTGGGGTGGCATCTGTCCTGTTGTACATAGTGGCTGCACTAAATAGCAGTCCTACAACCAGTGCACCAGGGTTCTATCTCCTCTAGATCCTAGCAATACTTGTGTTTGTTTTTTGTTTTTTATTTTGGGGGGTGGGGTGGGGTAGGGGTAGGGAGAATAGCCATTTGAAAGACATGAAGTGATATCTCATTGTGGTTTTGATTTACAGTTCCATGATGGTTAGTGATGTTGAGCATGTTAAGCATCTGCATGTTTTCTTTGGAAAATTTAGTTCCTTTGCCCATTTTTTAACTTAAATACTTATTTATATTGTGTATTATGGTTTTTTTATAATATATTTTGGATATTAACCCCTTATCAAATATTATCATTTGCAAATATCTTCTCCCATTTAGTGCATTGCCTTTTCATTTTGTTAGTAGTTTCTTTCACTACACAAAATCTTGTTAGTTTCATGTAGCCCCATTTGTCTAGAGCAGTGGTTGGCAAACTCATTAGTCAACAGAGCCAAATGTCAACAGTACAACGATTGAAATTTCTTTTGAGAGCCAAATTTTTTAAACTTAAACTTCTTCTAATGCCACTTCTTCAAAATAGACTCGCCCAGGCCGTAGTATTTTGTGGAAGAGCCACACTCAAGGGGCCAAAGAGCCGCATGTGGCTCGCGAGCCGCAGTTTGCCGACCACGGGTCTAGAGCAAAGAAAAGTTTCAGCAAATCTTTATCATATGACATGAAAGGAGAATGTATTTATATGTGTGTATTGGGAAGAAGTGTCATGAAGCTGTGGATGATGCACTAAAAATGTTTCCATATAGTCATAGAAGTTTAATCAGATGCTAATGGTTAACTTAGTTTTTCCAAATGACTTTGACAAGATTTCTTTAAAATATACATTTTATGTAATTGCCTTTGTGGAAAATGTATCCCTAATAATTTATACTTATTGCCTCTGCAAATATTAGTGCTATAATTTCCTTCAGGATGTTTACCTCTTACTTTTCTATATATGAATATATTATTATTATTATTACAGCAATTATAGATATACAATAGTTCATAAGATGTAAAATGTAATTAGATATATAAAATATAACTAAGTAATTAGATATGTATATATAATTATACTTGATGTAATTAATCAACATATTTAATATCTGATAATTATATATTATGGATTCCTGATTAATTTATTTAGTAAAGGAGAAAAAATTTCTTCAATTGCTTGTATTTTCTTTAAGCAACATCCCAACTGGTTTATTGTGCATGACAGTTAACAAACCGTAACTAACTCAAGTCTAATCTCCAAATGTGCTAGTGTCTCCATTCCTGTCAATCCCCTGAATTTATAACACCAGCTGTCCAAAAGGACAGGTTAATGATTGTTGATGAAATAAACCATATTCTGTCACAACTGAATGCTTCTGCTGCTTTAGGTGAAGAGGGATATAGGATCTGAAAATGGTGATAACCCATTGTATTGCATAAATCTTGCCTTCCAACATCTGTCAGAGGAAAACAAACACAAAAGGGAATATTTGAGATATCAAGGATGATTTCTGCATAAATGTTTCCTAGTGTTGTAAATGGAAAAATGTATGTTAGTGCTTTATTTTATTTCAGACACTAATTAATTGGGTCATATGCAGTAGTTTAACAATAAGAACAATTTCTATACCAATGTTTTTCTTCCATAATTCTAGATTTGAAAATTAATTTACCCATTTTATTAGTATTTCCTTGGTAAAGCAAAATATAAAAAAGGACACGGATCAATGGAACAGACTAGAAAGCCCAGAAATAAACATACATATATACAGTACATTAATTTACAATAAAGGAGCTGAGAATATACAATGGGGACAGGACAATCTCTTCAATAAATGGTGTGGGGAAAACTAGACAGACACATGTATAAGAATGAAACCATACACAAAAATTCAAAATGGATCAAATATTTGAACCTAAGACCTGAAACCATAAAACTCCTAGAGGAGAACATAGGTGGTAATTATTTTAACATAGGCCTTGGTGATGATTTTTTAGACTTGACACCAAAAACAAAGGTAAAAAAAGCAAAAATAAACAAGTGGGATTACATAAAACTAAAGAACTCTGCAAAGACAAGAAATGATCAACAAAAACAAAACAGGCAACCTATTAAATGGGAGAATATAAATGCAAATTCTGTATTTAATAAGTAATATCCAAATATATATAAAGAACTCATACAACTGCCCTAACCGGTTTGGCTCAGTGGATAGAGCATCGGCGTGTGGACTGAAAGGTCCCAGGTTCAATTCCGGTCAAGGGCATGTACCTTGGTTGTGGGCACATCCCCAGTAGAAGATGTGCAGGAGGCAGCTGATTACATATTATTACAACAGCCCTTGATAGGCCCTTGGAATTACAACAGCCCTTGGAATCAGCATTAACTGACAAAAAAAACCAACAACTTTCTTCTAAGTCATCTAGGCCGACGCTCTATCCACTGAGCCAAACCGGTCAGGGCGACAGTTTAATTATGTACTAAGATAAAGTCTTAGTGAAAAACAAATGTTCTTTAGTTAAAAAAACAAAACACACAAACACCTACAATTAATCCAATTAAAAAATGGGCAGAGTAATTCAGTAGACATTGTCCAAAGAAGGCATACAAATGGCCAACTGACACATGAAAAGATGCTTAATGTCACTAATAACCACAGAAGTGAAAATCAAAACCACAGTGAGATATCACCTCACACCTGTAATAATGGCTATTACCAAAAACACAAAGGTAACAAATGTTGGCGAGGATGTGGAGAAAAGGGAACCCTGTGCACTGTTGGTGGGAATGTAAATTGGTGCATCTACTATGAAAAACTGTATGGCGGTTCCTCAAAAAAATTTAAAATAGAACTACCGCCCTAGCTGATTTGGCTCAGTAGATAGAGCTTCGGCCTGCAGACTGAATGGTCCTGTATTTTATTTCAGTCAAGGGCACGTGCCTGAGTTTCAGGCTTGATCCCCAGTGTGTGTGTGTGTGTGTGTGTGTGTGTGTGTGTGTGTGTGTGTGGAGTGGGGGGAGGGGAGGACGGACAGATGTGCAGGAGGCAGCCAATTAATGATTCTCTCTCATCATTGATGTCTCTCTCTCTCCCTTCCTCTCTGAAGTCAATAAAAAATATATTTAAAAAAGTAGAACGACCATGCTATTGAGCAATTCCATTTCTGGATAATTATTTTGGGATAATTATCTGAAAAAAAGGAAAACCACTACCTTAAAATGATATGTGTAACCATGTACCCATGTGCATTTCAACATTATCTATGATAGCCAAGATATGGAGGCAAACTAAGTGTCCATCATCAGTGGGTGAATGCATATATGTATATACTAGAGGCCTGTTGTATGAAAAGATTCGTGCAATAGGCCTTCCTTCCCTTGGCTTCCAGCACCCATTTTCCTCCGTCACCCAGGACCCAGGCCTTCGCTCCGGCCAGAGTCTGCTGTCTTCATCTTCGCTGCAGACTCCAGAGTCTGCAGTCTTCGTCTTCACTGTAGCCAGAGTGCCGATCCTGTAGATCCCTTCACCCCTGCCCTCCTTCACATAGCAGGCGTCCTGTCCCGCTGGGCCACTCCACGCCTGGAGCAGCTGGGCTGCCACCATCTTTCTCCTTCTAATTTGCATATTCCCTCCTGATTGGCTGGTGGGCGTAGCGGAGTGATGATTAATTTGCATGTTTCTTTTTTATTAGTGTAGATAATATGTGTATAATGTATGTATGTATGTAATATATGTATGCAAGTATGTGGTATGTATGTGTATGATAAATGTATGCATGTATATATTATAAGTGTGTATAATATGTGTGTATATGTTATATGCATGTATGATATATATGCATGTATATGTTATATATGTGTATAATATATGTATATATATGATACATGCATGTGTATGATATATGTAATGGGTTATTATTCAGACATAAAAACGAATGAAATCTTGCCATTTGTGATAAATGAATGGAACTTGAGAGCATTATGCTAAGTGAAATAAAGTCAGAAAGAGAAAGCCAAGTATTTTATGGTCTCATTTATATGTGGAATCTAAAGGAAAACAACATAAAAAAAAAGCTCATAGATACTCAGAAGAGATTTGTTGTTGTCAGAGACTGGCAGGAATGGTAGCTTGTGGGTGGGTGAAAAGGGTAAAAAGGCTTAAAAAAGTACAAACCTCCAGTTATAAAATAAATTAGTTATGAGGTATTAATATACAGCATGATGGCTATAGTTAACACTATATTGTATATATGAAAGATACTAAGAGAGTAAATCTTAAACATTTTGTGGTGGTTTTTTCACAATACATACACATTTTAAATTATGTTGTACCCCTGAAACTAATATAAGGTTGTACATCAATTATATCTAAATTGAAAAATGACCTCCAATTATTTTCCATTTAAAAATTAAAATATTTTATGAACCCTATATGGTTTTGCAAAGCAATGTCACCCTAATAAATTCAATAAAAACAATAGACTATTTTAAATAAAGAAACAAAAATAATTGCTGCCTCTTTTTTAAAAAAGGTAATTGCTATTAAAAAAAAAGGAAAAGAAGAGACAATAGAAAAAAGACCTTTATTATATGTTTATATAATACTAGAGGCCCAGTGCACAAAATTCGTGCACGGGGATGGGGTCCCTCAGCCCAGCCTGTACCCTCTCGAAATCCGGGGCCACTGGCTCTAACCACTCACCTGCCTGCCTAATTGCCCCTAACCACTCGCCTGCCTGCTTGATTTCGCCCCTAAAACTCTAAAAGCTTCTTCTTTTTTTATTTTTAATGTTTATATTTCTTCTTTATTTTTTATTTTAAAATTCAAGCTTCTTGAGAACATGAAGAATTTAACATTATTCCATATTCCTTACAGAGAGCTAAACATGGTAAACATAGCAAATACTTAATACTTATTGGCTTCTATACAAACACTTTCCAACCATGAATGTTTTATTTTTATTTTTTTAATTAAGAAACATTACCAATTTTTATTCATAAAATTCATCCAAACAGCAACAATAGATATTCAGAGCCACATATAAATAACAAACTAGGGATGAAACAAAATATTCCAGAGACATCTTGAACAATTTTAAAGGAATACACACCAGGCTAAAAACCTACAGCTAAACCATGGTTACACAACAGGTTACATTTATTTCTGCATTTTCTCAATAAGTCCTTCCTTATATTTGCCTTTCTCTTTTCCAACTTGTCAAGATATGGCTTTGTGTTCAAGAATTTTTTTCCAATCTTTGTCCAGTTTTAGCCTGATGATAACCACCTTGCTGGAGTGAATGCCCACATGGACAGTTGTGCCATTACCTTTCTTACACTGCATCCGCTCGATGTAGATGACATATTTTTTTCTGTACACCTGTACTACCTTTCCGACTTGCTGACCTTTGTAGTGTCCTTGAACCAACTGGACCTCATCGTCCTTGTAGATGGGCATGGAGCGGACATTGTACTTCTGCTGCAGCTCCTTAGAGAGCAGGGAAGACATGATCTCGCAGCACTTGTGGGAGGGGGCACTGAGGTGGCGTTTGCGGTCCGAGGACACGAAGGGGTTGAACTTCATGGTGACCGTCTGGCGCCAGAACTGCTTCCCAACCAGGAAAGTAGAGTGCTCAGATTTCAGGCATCAGGTGCTATTAGCAGGATTTATATACCAACTAAACTCTAAATCTGAGCTCTCAACAGTCTGGACAAACTGCCCTTCACTATCTCCAAAGTTTCTTATTCATCACTATCCCATTTTCCTCTGTTTCAAACCAAGGTAACAAATGAAACCTTTAATTCTGATCTTGCTCGCCACAAGGGAACAGCAAACCTCAATCAAAACAATTTCCCACTGGAAGTCACTTCCAAATACTGCGAGACTGAGGACTATAGGGCTGACTATGTACATGCGCAATAACAGGTTCATATTCTAGTGGTAGGTGCCCAGGTGTCCTCCACAATCCCACAATCCTCTGGTCACATACTTCTGTTTTTTCTAGCGCCTCCTTAAGCGGTGTTTCCTTCAGTCATGTTGCAACGTCCAGAGCCTGGAGAGAATTTTTCTGTTCTTTGGAGTTGATAGCTGTTTGCTATTTGGAATCAGTGAAGTTTCGGGAGCACTGCCGCTGCCATGAACATGTCAGTCCCAAGCGCACTCATGAAACAAACACCCATTCAGTCCACTGCTGGTGCTGTCTTGGTTTGCAATGAGAAAGATACTGTGCTGAGCTGTTTTCCAATCAGATCTTCCTCTTCCTTCCCAAGCACACTCCAAACCTACTCCGGGCGGCTCGAGCTCAGCATCTGCGTCATGGCTGTGCTGCGGCACAGAAGGGGCCTCTGGGGCAGCGAGGTCACGTCCCACCGCGGACCATCAAAAGCGGGGGAGCTGGGTGCCTGTCCACTCAGGTACCAGGCCTTTCAGAAGCCTCCGATGGGGCGGAGGCTTCTGAAAGGCCTGGTGCACCAGCGGACAGGCACCCAGCTCCCCCGCGATCGAAAGCAAAAGTGTGGGAGCTGGGTGCCTGTCCACTCAGGCACCAGGCTTTTCAGAAGCCTCCGCTGCACTGGAGGCTTCTGAAAGGCCTGGTGCACCAGCGATCAAAAGCAAAAGAGTGGGAGCTGGGTGCCTGTCCGCTCAGGCACCAGGCCTTTCAGAAGCCTTCGCCGCGCTGGAGGCTTCTGAAAGGCCTGGTGCATCAGCGGACAGATACCCAGCTCCCCTGCGATCAAAAGCAAAAGCGTGGGAGCTGGGTGCCTGTCCGCTCAGGCACCAGGCCTTTCAGAAGCCTCCGCCGCGCCGGAGGCTTCTGAAAGGCATGGTGCACCAGCGGACAGGCACCCAGCTCCCCCATGATCGAAAGCAAAAGCGTGTAGGGGACCCTACACGTGCATGATTCAATCATGCACTGGGCCTCTAGTATATATATATATATATATATATATATATATATATATATATATATACTGAGTGGCCAGATTATTATGCATTCAGAGATCATAATAATCTGGCCACTCAGTGTATGGAGAGGTTTTCATGTGCCAAACCTGTTGCCAAACACAGTAATTAGGTTATTTTTATTTCTTTAAAGATGAACAATACAGCAACAAAATGAGTATCAGTTAAATACTGCTCCTATGGTTCATGGAAGATGAAACAGCAAGTTAGAGGTACCATTGTTCTTTAAATCCAGATTTTTCTAATCCAGAATCTGGACTATAAATCACTGTTTATTATGTCACTGAAGAAATGCACAAAACCACAGATTATTTTGTGTGTTGTACTTTGTGCAGCAAATGATAGAATCTCTCTTTGTGATGGATGTGAATGCATACTCAATAGGCTTGTACCCTCAGGTACTACCACAATTAGGCTACAGGGCCTTCCAGAAGCCAATCATAATACATTCTCAGAGCTCATCTGCCAGACTGTGGTTCCAGAAATATTGGCAGATAAGTCTAAGCTCCACAGAGCTCTGTTTCTGGTTCTCATCTTAAATGGAAGACAGGGTGTTTGCACCATGGAGGGTGTTGAAAACTGTCATGACTTGTTGTATCTACCCCCTCTGGTGAATGCATCTCCTTTTTGTTTGTTTATTTGTTTGTTGTTTTTTAATCTGTACTTTATTGTTTTATTTTTTATCTTTATTGTTGAAAGTATTACAGATGTCTTTTTTCCCCCCATTGATCCCCTCCACCCAGCCCCACCCCTCCCAGTCCTTCATCACACTACTCTCTGTGTCCATGGGCTATAGTATGCATATAAGTTCTTTGAATAATCTTCTCCTCACCCACCCAGACACACCCCATCTTCCCTCTGAAATTCATTAGTCTGTTCCATGCTTCTTTGTCTCTGGATTTATTATATAAATATATTTTATTGTTGATAGTATTATAGATGTCTCCCACTCTCCCCCCTCCCCGCACTCTAGCCCCCCTCCTTCCAGCCTTTACCCACCCCTCCCAGGTCTTCACTATCCTATAGCCCATGTTCATCGGCTATGCATATCCTATATAATAAAAGGCTAATATGCAAATCGACTGCATGGAGGAATGACCAGTCACTATGATGCACACTGACCACCAGGGGGCTGACACTCAACGTAGGAGCTGCCCCCTGGTGGTCAGTGTGCCAGAAGCTGGGCTAATGGCATCCTCTGAGGGCTCTTGGAATGTGAGAGGGTGCAGACTGGGCTGAGGGATCCCCACCCCCAAGTGCACAAATTTTGTGCACCAGGCCTCTAGTAAGTATATAAGTTCTTTGGTTTATCTCTTCTCATCTCTGGATATATTTTATCATTTTATTTTGTTTATTATATTCCACATATAAGTGATGCATCTCTATTTGAAGTTCACTGTTATTAAATTCAATGGGCATGGTGTTTCTGAAACTATGAAGCTAATTACTATCAACCAGTGTAAGTAAGGCTCTCCTAAGGATTCTCCCTCACTTTATAGGAAAGTATTTAGTTCTCTCAACCAATTCACCCATTTATTACTTTAAAAATACTTTTGATGAATTTCTTGATCTGTTTTGCCAGGCTTTGTGTCAGCAACTGAGGATGGGAAAATGAACAAAGTTGTGCTATTCCCATTTTCTGATGTATATCTGAAAGGAGAGAAGACCAGTAGGGACTGAGATTGAAGAAATAGTGAATACCTATGGTAAAGATTTGGATATCATTAGAGATATGAAGGAAAGCTATTAGAAGCTTTTGAGCAGAGAAATGATCAAACTTAGCATATGTTTAAAGGACTCATTCTGACCACTTATATGTGTGGCAAATAGTCACATACCCCTGTTCATATTTTGTAGCCATAGATAGCAGCTCAGTTGCTCCCAAGAACCCTTCTGTACTGCTATTATATTACTGCTTATTATGTGAACAAAGCTTCAAGATTATTACCCTTACATTGCAGTCTTTAAGAACCCTGAAATACAGCACTGTTAAAAGGAAGTGATATCTGGGGACTTTGTTATCAAGAAAGACAGGCATAGCTTAGTCCAGAGCTTATTTGCAATTCTAAAAAGGGAGGTTATCTATTTTATGATACTGCAGAATATTTCCAGTGGTAATTTTGGAGAGAAGTGTCATTAAAGGAGGCATGATAAATCTGAATCCAAAGAAGTGGAATTTTTTTAGGTTTCTTTTTTTTGGGGGGGATAATTTAACCGGCTTCTCCACTGCCTGTATTATATGCTACCGTATTTCCTCTTCAGAGTTCAATGACTATTACACTATATATGTCTAATAAGTATGTCTTAAAAACTATTGTTGAGCCCTGGCCAGGTGGCTCAGTTAGTTGGAGTGTCATCCCATATCCCAAAAGGTTGCATGTTCAATCCAAGGTTGTGGTGCATACAGGAAGCAACTGATAGATGTTTCTCTCACATTGATCTCTCTCTCTCTCTCTCTCTCTCTCTCTCTCTCTCTCTCTCTCTCCCTTCCTCTCTAGCTAAAAATTAATAAAAACATATTTTTGGGTGAGGATTAAAAAAACAACAACAACTAATGTTCAACATATTTTCTACAAGTATATACTAAATGCTTATGATAAGTCTTAAGGATGATATGTATTTAGAGAAGACATGCTTTCTCTCTTCAAGGAGTTTATAGTCTAATGTGGTTGAAAAGATTAAGCATGGGACTAGTAACATGATTTAAATAAGAATTGGCATTTACTGGATGTTTGCTGTGTGCCAGGCACTCTGATGTGTGCTGTTTGTATATTTTATTTGATAATCCTTGCAACGGACATATGAGGATAGTAATGTCATTATATCTCCATTATGCAAAAAAAACAGGGAAATTAATCTTAGAGAGTTTACATAATTTGATTAAAATCCCAAGACTGAGAAATAAATCCAGACAGTCTGACTTTCCTTATTAACCATTAAGTAATAATTGTCTCTGAGGAGTCTGTGGTGTCAGGCTCTAACTGTGATTAGCCTTTAGAAAAGAGAAAGTTTATGGAAGAGGTGGGCCTATGCAACAATATATAAAGACAAAAAACCTACTCAGAGGTGCACTAGCACTGCTGAAGTTGAAACAAACAAACAAAAATGTGAAGCATGTGGAAGATAATATAAAATGGTAATTACAGATTTAAACTCGGTTGTTTTGGTATATTTGGTAAATGTTCCTTCACAGCTATAATTAAGCTTTCAGTCTCTAATTCTGATTTTTTCAAATCAGAGTTGTGGTTTATATGTCTTTTATAATTTACCTATTTATTTTACCTGACATAGTATTATGGATTCATCTCTTTTTAAGATGTCAATTTTTGCAAAAAGACATTGAATACCAGGAAATTGGAGAATTTTCAAATTTGCATAACCCACCAGGAGAAGTGTGCTTGTGGGGAGGGGTGGTGGAGAAGGGAGGAAGGTGAGGAGAAGAAAGGTAAGGGAGGAAAGAGAATTATAGAGAGAGAATTATAGAGAGAGACAAAACAGCAGGAGTTGGAGACTAGGAAGGTGAGAAGAACTAAATTCTCACATTTTTCCTGGCTAGTGTGCCTCAGTGGTTGAATGTCAACCCATGAACCACAACATCACCAGATCAATTCCTAATCAGGGCTCATGCCCAGGCTATGGATTGTGGGCACCTGGGCTCAACCCCAGGAGGGGGTGTGTGCAGGAGGCAGCCAATCAATGTTTCTCTTATAGATGTTTCTATCTCTCTATCCCTCTCCCTTCAGCTTTCTCTAAAATAAATTGTGGAGAGCAGCTACAGTGTTTGAACAGTTTCAAGCCTCTGACTAATGAGAGCGCACAGTCTTCTCATTGCCATGTGCAAGTCCCAGCTTGGAGGGCAGAGCCCTCCCAGCACAATTATAGCCAACAGCTATAGTTGTAAGCCTGAACCGATGGTCCAAACACGTGGCCCCATGTGTCTGAGTGTTGTGGGCTTGATAGAGTTCAGGTGCATGTAATTGAGTAGGATCAAAACCCATGAGAATGTTGTAAACATCTTGACCACGCCCTTACTTTGCCTCATGGCATCTGGCTATAAAATGAAGACAGGGCTTGGCTTGAAGTCCGTGGCGCTGTTGCTAGCTCTCCATCTGAGAGGCTCTCCATCAGAGAGGACAGTGTCCCACCCAGATCCAGCTTTCTTCTCTTGTCTGTCTTTTCTAACTCCTTCACTGCCCCCTCTCAGGGTCACAGAACCTGGCTGAGCTGGCATGGCACATAAGGCGCACTGGAGCTGAGTATGCCATGGCCGTGCCGGCTCACCACAATAAATAATTTATCTTTTATTTCTTTTTAAAATATGTTTTTATCACATTTCTATGCCATTATCAAAGGAAAATATATTCACCACCAGCATACATTATGTGAATTTGTATTATCTGTTTAAAGTAGAGATGATTCTGTTTCAATCTGTTTTTACAGCATAGTATATTGCCACATAGGTGTGAAAAAATATATATATGTATGTATATACAATTATTATTTCTATACCTGTGGCTCAAGCTTCTTCTCATTGTATGCCACCAGGGAGGGCTTGTCTTCTTGCTGTATCTCTCTCTCTCTCTCTCTCTCTCTCTCTCTCTCTCTCTCTCTCTCTCCTCTTCTCACTCTCTTCCAATCTCCTACTGAGCAAGAAGAATAAACCCAATACATTGCATGCTGTGAAGATTTTAAATGACAAGATAAATGTCAAGAAAGTATACCAGTCCTGGCAGGGTACTTCCAGATCTTAGGGTTTAAATGCTTTTTAGCCTTTAGATGCAAGTGACTACTTATCTCTGATTGACATGTGTTCTTTAGTCTTGTTGTTTTTCAATAGTTTTTTTTTTTTTTTTTTTTTAGCAAGCACTTTATATTTGGTTCTAAAAATATATGTGATCTTAGTGCATGTCCTCTTCTTTAACAGAAGTTCCTTTTTCATCTTGAAGCTGGACTTAGAGAAAAGGAATCATTGATAAGAGCCGGCCTACTGATAGCCATTTGTAACTGAAATTCGTTCTTATTACTGCTGACATTTACACCAACTTTAATTTGTTATTTTTCTAAAAATTATTATGTCAGCTTCAAATTATATTTTTTACAAAGATTAAGTACAACATGGTTCATTCTTTCATATCAAAGTGCCCCAGAGGTGAGCAATTGACAGTGGACTTGCAGCTCCGTGCAACCAACTAACTTCTAGGCTGCTTCTGTCTTTCTCCTCTGTCATCCATAATGAAGGATTTCCACCTGAAAGCTGAAAGATGGCTTCTACAGATCCATCTATAATATAGAGTTTCCAGAAAGGAGAAAAGAGAAAAGGGAGGAAAAAAAAAGGCCCATTTCAGAGTGCCTGTCCCATATTTTATTTAGGGACTTTCTCAACAGAACCACTGAAAATCTTAACATCTATCTCAATTTCCAGAATTAACTATATAGCATACCAATCTGCAAGAGAAACTTGAAAAAATGTAATATTTTAATGGACATATAACTCTGAATAAAATTAGGAAATGTTTCATTATGAAGGGAAAAGAGAATGAAAATATTGTTGGCAGCTACTAGTCCCTCACATAACCTTTTATCCTTAATTTGGGGTCTGATTGTCTAAGTTGAAAATGACTTTAGATGTAAGTTAAACTAACTGCCTAATATTAAGAAATGAGGCAATTTACTTGTTAACATTTAATAAGCACTAACTTATGTGACAATGCACTAAGGACTTTATATGCAGTATCTTACTTTATGTCCTTACTATATCTTTGAAAATGGCATAACTACTTACTAGTACTAGTTGTGACTTAGGCTTGACTTTAAGTATCTTAATAAGTCTCCACACTGGATTCTGGGAATACTAAATATGGAATAGTCACCAGACTTTAAGCCCCATGTAAGGATTGTGCATTCCCAATATACATAATATCAAATATAGTGTTTGATGCATGAGAGGTACTGAATAATTTTTTACTAGAGGGTCACGTTGCTGGCATGGTTTGAAGCAGTTAGATCTGACTTCAGAGACTGGACTTTGAATCATACTGCACTACCTTATTTTTATTTTTTTGTCACATGTTTTGCCTTTTTATTTACCCATTACTTTGCCTTTTTCCATAGTACTTTTTTTTCTCTTCCAAATAGTTTGTTTGAAGACCCCATGGAATTACAATCTTTTTTATTGAAACTGACAGAAAACCAATTCAAAAAGCTGAGGAATGCATTGTAGGAATACTGGGGATTGTCAAGGAATCCAAAGATATAAAGATGATTGGACCACAGGAACAACTGGAAACCACCCCATAGAGTCAGCACTTTCTGATTCATATGTCTGTTCCTGTCTTTGCATTTAGGGAGTACTCTTACTGTGCATTCTGCCATTTTATGCTTTTCCAAATCAGGAAACATCACACTTTCAGGACCCAAAATACAAATGTTGTATCTTCAGCAATTAGAAACAGTGTTGTGATTACACTTCTAAAATTCCTGGAGAAGAACTCGGAGTGGCTGAGATTGGGTCAAGTGACTGCCTTTAGTGACTATATAGAGAGGAAGGGAACTGTGATGATCAGCTTTATGTGTCCATTTGCCTAGACTATAATTCCCAGTTATTCAGTTAAACAATAATTTAAGTGTTGCTGTGAAGATATTTAGTAGTGTGATTAAAGTTCATAATCAGGTGACATTAAATTAGGGAGAGATTATCCAAGATACACTGAATAGGCCTGAGGTAGTTTGATTGATAAGCCACTAATGATTCTCCTTAAAACCTATACTCAATGCTTCCTGACCTATGACTATACTCAGGTCCTAACAGGCCTCAAAGAATGAGGTACAAATTATAACCCATAAGGCTATGTACTACACACTAAATGAATTCTATAGTTTTCCTCATCTATGCTGACATAAATCTGGAATATATGTGTGGGAATGGCTTTTAAGGTTAGGAGATTATGGTTGAAGAAAAATAAAGTTGAAGCAAGTTGATTTTTTTGGGGGGGGAGGGGGATCACTAAGCAAAGTTTCTGCATTCAGTGTTTTAGTGAAAGATTAGAAATGGCTCTAAAAATTTGCTAATTTTAGGGATGAAACTCTAAGGTATCATACACTAGAACTGCCTTGTCATACTATAGATATTGAGGGAAAGTAGCTAAAGGCTTAAGGAGATTAGAACCTTAGAATAAATTTATCATGTTAGAATATTATTAAAAAAATAACTGCATACCCACCCCAGATTGTCTAGAGGACATATCATTCACTTAAAAAAACAAAACACAAAAAAACTGAGAAATAAACTTGTGAGGAGAGCCTCAGGTTTTTTGTGTTTTTTTTTTAAATCTCTGTGGTTCTTTTCTGTAGGTTGTAAATCACAGTAGGAGCTGGTACTATTTAACTGGAACCCTAATGCACTGGTGTTAATGTGATCTCAGAATAGCACAGCCAATCTGGTGGCATTTAATTGGCAGAAACGAGGTGGAGATATTGAGCTTAATAGACAATGAAGCCAAAGCAGAAGAATCTGACCCAGAGAAGTATGGTGATGGTTAGTTAAATACGGTGCCCTTAAAAATAAAATAAAAGGAAAGGCTACTCAATTTTTACTTGATCTGTATAAGCAAAAGAGTTATAGGTCAAGTACACAGAAGTATAACTTGAGTCATTGAAACACTGAGTCATAGTCCCTCAATCAATTCCCAGAGTTTAGGCAGTTTACAGACCTAGAACTCCTCCAGCAGAAGAGCCAAAGAAGTGTATTGTTAGTCATCTGCCTACCAATGACTTATGGTACTTACCAGGATGAAAGGGACTAATACTTTTGGGAGATTACCAGTCACTATCTTTGAATTAAAATTAATATGTGGAAACACAAAACATCATTTTTTTCTACCATTCAGAGTAGAGACTTATGAGGGTCAGATAATCAATGAAGTTTGAGCTTAGACCTACCCAGTTGTTTATTAAACATATTCTGTGATTACTTACCCAGTTCTAGTAGTATAATTGCAATAGATATACTTAGCAACAGGCCTAATTTCTAGTTCCCCAAACTATGGAGTAAGGTATATTATCATGGGAAAGACCAAGCAAAAGCCACTAGAACTGCCTTTACCTAGGAAAAGAGTTAACTGAAAGCAACACCACATTCCTGGAGGGACTGCAGGGATTGACATCATTAACGACTTGAAAGATGCAATGTTGTGATTCTAACCATCCTCAGTCAACTTGTCTATTTGACCTGTGTTGGAAAAGGATATGGGAGAATAACAGAAAATTATCATAAGCTTAACCAGTGGTGACACTAGTTGTAGCTGTAGTTCCACAGTGGTTTCATTGCTCTACCAAATCAGCATATCCCTAAATTTAACATGCAGTTATTCATCAGGCAAATGTTCTTTTCTGAATACCTATTAGTAAGGACTACCAGTAGCACCCTTCCACTGCCCTACTTGCGTGACATACAGCTCTGCAGCCCTGAATCATAATTTACTCCACAGTAACTTTGATTGCCTATCTCTTCCATAAGATGTCATGCTAGTCCATTATATTAATACTAGAGGCCCAGTGCACAAATTCATGCACCTTGAAAGGAACTGTGGGCTGCGAGGCTGCGGTGGGCATAGGGGTGGGTCTCGGCCCATCCTCCACACCCCTGCCCAGCCCCTCTTGCTGTGGCCCCTGGTCCCCTGTCTGCTGGCAGCCCCACTCCCGCTGTCGCCACTCCCATGTGCTGATGTCACCAGCCCCACTCACACCCAGTGACGGCGTGGAGTGATTGGGGCCGGGGCCAGCGCCGCCAGTGGATGCAAGCGGTGGCTGCTGCCCTGATTACCCCTTAGGACCAGGGGGAGGTAGAGAAGCCCTCAGGGGCAATCGGGGTTGGCAGCCACCACTTGCACCCGCTGACAGCGCCGAGCAATTGGGACCGGTGCCAGGAGCCGGCAGCAGGTGGGAGTGGGGCCGGTGCCAGCAGTGGGTGTGAGTGGCAGCTCTGTTGCCCCCAGCGGGTGTGAGCAGAAGCTCCGGTGCTGGCTGTGGGTGTGAGAGGGGCCATTGCCAGCAGCAGGTGCAAGTGCCCAGCGGGACCACGGTGTGCAGGAGTAAAGAATTTTCAATAACTCCCAGAGGCTTGCACTGATGACAGCTACCGGCACCCCGCCTTGGTCTGGCGCCCCCACTCACCTGTTCCACCATCCCGCTGCAGCCAATGCCTGCCATGTTCCACGCTCTGTCACTTGCTGCTGACGCCCACCATGTTCTTCACATGCCCCCTGGTGGTCAGCACATGTCATAGAGACCGGTTATTTGGTTGTTTGGTTGTTCTGCCGTTCAGTCTATTTGCATATTAAGGTTTTATATATATATAGATTATGCTGATTGGATCTGGTGAATAGGGAGAAGTAACTATGCTTGATACATTAATGAGACATCTATGTGTCAGACAGTGGGAAAAGAAAAAAAATTCAGGGACCTGTTATCTTAGTTATATTTCTAAGGGTTCTGTTGATATGAGGTATATTAAACTATCTCTTCCAAGGTAAATGATAACAAGCTGCATCTGGTTTCTCCTACAATAAGAGAAGCAACACATTATGGGTCTCCAAGGACTATGGAGACAACATATTCCTAAATTATTTATGCTACTGTAACTCATTTACCAAGTGACCAAAAAAGGTGTTTGTTTTGACTGAGGCCCAGCATGAAAAAAGGCTCTGCAACAATCTATACTGCCATGCAAGCTGCTCTAATACATAGACCATCTGATCCAACAAATCTAATGGTGCTGGAAGTTGGAGGTCTCAGCAGGGTTCTCTATGTAATCACACATAGCATGAACCTTAGGTTTTTGGAACAAAGCCCTGACATTTTCTATAGATAACTAATCTCAATTTGAGAAATGGATTTTGGCTTACTATTGGGTCTTAGTAGACACACTGGATGCTTATCTATGGTTCACCTAGTTACTAAGCATCCTAAGATGCCCCATGTAAATTCTCACAGAATGGTGACTTCAGCAGAAAAACATTTTAATCAAATGTATAGGATTACCCATTCTGTGCATACCAGTCAGCCTTTTTCTGCAGCAACCCTTCTCAGTAATCAATGGGTTCATGAACAAAGTAGTTATGGTGGTAGGTATATAGTATATGGCTATAGCAATCATAAATTATGTAGTGTTTGACTCTTCTGGCAATATATTTGGATATGCCAGTGGTCGGCAAACTCATTAGTCAACAGAGCCAAATATCAACAGTACAGCGATTGAAATTTCTTTTGAGAGCCAAATTTTTTAAACTTAAACTTCTTCTAATGCCACTTCTTCAAAATAGACTCGCCCAGGCCGTGGTATTTTGTGGAAGAGCCACAACAAGGGGTCAAAGAGCTTCATGTGGCTCGTGAGCCGCAGTTTGCCGACCACGGGGATATGCCAAGCAGTAGCACCCCACCATCAGTAGAAGTGGTACATATGTGATCAAGCTTGACTCTTGAACAGTAAACTGAAGAAGAGAAATGATTCTATCATGGATGATTTTGCATGTTATCTAGGCACCCAATAGTGGACAGATGTAGTACTATAGCCCCTTTCTAGGACATCCCTGAAGGACAGTGGTGGGGGGCAATCCTTCCTGTTGGTGGAACTTTCATAAGTACACTTGAATACTGCCTACAGGGAAAAATGACCAGAAGCACTAGTCTATAGCAATTGTTTATAGGATTTGGTTAAGGATTTGGTTGGATGGTCATGACTGCAAAAATTGGGGACAAGGTCTGGGAAAGGAGCATGTGTGTAGACTTTTAGGAATGGGCAAAGAATGTGAAGATACTTACATCCCATATGAATACTCATGAAACGGTGACCTCATAAGAAGATTTTAAAAATCAAGTTAATAGGAGTATCCATTTTTTTCAATACAAGTCAACCTCTTTCTCTAGCCACTCTGTCATTGCCCAATGAACTCATGAATAGGCTGACCATGGTGACAGGAATGGAAGTTATACATAGGCTTGGCAACAATAATGTCTACTTATCAAGGCCATTTTCTCTACAACTACTGTTTACTAGACTCTCTGCCAGAAGCAGAGAATAAAACTAGATCTTCTAGATTAAAATTGGATCCCCAAGTTGATCAGCTAACTACATGGTGGTAGACTGATTACATTGAACAGTTTCCAACAAGGTTTAAGCAGCACTTTATTGCTACTAGAATAGACACTGAATATGAATTTACCTTTCCTGCACTCAATACTTCTGCCAAAAATACCACCCATGGACTTAAATAATGCCTTATCAACCATCATGGTAGTCCATGCAGTATTGTGTCTGATCAAGGAATTCATTTGATAGCAAAGAAAGTATAGTAATGAGCCCACGTTCTAGAAATTCACTGGTCTTACTATGTTTGCATCATCCTGGAATGAATAGTGACATAGTCTTCCGAAGACTCAGTTTTAGTGCTATACCTTAAGATACCTAGGCAATGTCACCAAGAAGACTGTATATGATCTGAATTAACATCCACTGTGTGGTACAGTTTCTTTCATGGCTAGCATTCATTGATCCAGGAATCCAGGACTAGAAAATGGAGTGGTCCTAGTCACTGTTATACCAACTAATCTACTAGCAAAACTTTTATGTCCCATCCCTATGACCTGGCCACTTTGGACTTTGCATATCTCTGAATTAACATTAAGTGTTAATATTGTCTCGGTTGATTGATCTTAATTACCAAAAGGAAATTGGGTTGTTAGTGCACAATGGGAATGAGGAAGAGTATGTCGGGAATATAGTAAGTTCTTCTGTAACATCATTGATAGGCTCTGTGACTTTAAGGAAAATCAGATATAACAAAACCAATTTTAATATAGGCTAATTGATATAAACAAGAGTTAAGTTCCTAAGGCATCACATCAGTGTTATAACAAAATAAAGTTGGAACAAAATCACGTTATTTGAGAGCCTGCTGGACAGCATATTTCTGAGAGTGTCTTTTAGTATTGTCCTGTGATTAAAGTCAGCAAAAAATTGCAACCATGACATTCAGACAACACTGCTAATGGTCCAGACGCTTGAAGAATGAGATTTTGGGTACTCTACCAGGCAAAGAACCATGAGCAGCTGAGATTCCTTTTGAAAACAAAGGGCAAATGGAATTGGTAATGGAATAAAGTAGTTATAAATACAAGCCATTGCCCGTGTGCCAAGGTGACAGGGGCAGACAGTGACTGTTCTCTGTAGGAACTTGCTAGGCTATTGCCCTCAGTGGTTCAGTCAAACATTAATCTAGGTGTCATAGTAAAGGCATTTTGTAAGTATAATTAAATTCCACAGTTAATTGACTTTATGTAAGTGAGATTATCTTAATTAACCTGGGTGGGCCTGGTGCAGTTCCTTGAAAGACCTTAAGAGCAGAGCTGGGGTTTTCTTAAGAAGTAATTCCTGCTGTGGACAGTAGCTTCAGTTTGTGCCTGAGAGATTAAACCCGCCCTTTCAATGGCATGCCCTATGGATTTGAGGTCTTTCCTTGCCAGCCCCCATAAGCCCCTTTAGATATATTTATAAAATATGTATATTTATATATTTATGAAGATAAGTATTTATAAATCTTTAAGATAAAAGGAAATTATTTATAACCCCCTTAAGATATATTTCCTCCAGTCCTGTTTCTCTAGTAGTATTCTGGCCAAAACAAAGACAGAGCTATATTTTACATGTTAATTGCTGCAGTGGGAACCAAGGCATGGAAAGGAACAGGGAACAATTTGAGATGTTGAGTGAGTGGGATAGAGTGGGTGGGTGATGGGTTAGAGTGGAGGAAAGTGAAAAAGATGAACCTAGTGAATTATCTATTGGTCTTTACTATGATCTCTGTGCTGAGCCTGCAGTCAGCATCTATGATGCTTTATATTGTGTAGAAAATTCTTCCTAAGAGGTCTGATCTTTTCACTGTATTTGCATATATTTGTCCATTTTTTTTCTACATGATTTCCAAATTGTCCACATTGTTTAATTTAGCAGAGTGAGGATAACGCTCAAAATTAAAAAATTATTTTTTTGGCTTACCTGGTATTTCACTCATTCTTACAATCTCAAAGTTTTGAGTTATTTCCAACTGATCAGATAAAATGAAATCACAGTCTCTATAAACATATACGGACATATTCTAGAGAATTATGTTATTAAAAATAAGTTGTGAATATATGTCCTTTCAAATCTACATTGTCTGTGTTTTTTACTTTGGGCATGAAACATGTATTATAACCATTCACCCATAATTTTCTAAGCTTTTTATTCCTTATGTATTTCTTTTTTCTTTACTTATGCTGGAGCAAAATTGCTGCTGAATTATCCATTAACTTTTCTCAGCAATTGCACTTCCTTAAAAAAAAAAAAAAGTCCTTGCTAGCTCAAGGCAAAATGAGCAGAGATTGGCAATGTTTTGGGAAGCTCCATTACATAACAAAGAGAGAAAGAAAATTAGACTTAAAGAAAATTAAAGCACTATCAAAACAAGGTCTTTGGCAAGAATGTTTCTGCTGAAGTTAATGTGTTCTTCTGAAAAAAAAAACAAAATGAGTTTGCTATACTGATGAAGCTTTTTCTTATAATTAAACATCAAGAAAACAATTAGAATATATTATATTTGTTTTAAGTATATATCTTTAGGAAAATGACTGGAAAAAATGCACGAGGCAAAATAAAACTTAGCATGAAGGAAGGGGTGAAGTAAGGACGAAAAAGAAAACCTTAAATTACACATATAAGTAGAAAGTACTAGAGGAAAAATGTTCTTGAAAATAATAATGATACCATTGTGATAAACTGGTTATTATTTAACAGGAAAAGAGTGAAAGGGAAGACCAAAAGATATAGACATGTCATTTATACAGCTTTGCCAAAAGTGCTGCGTTTAACATTCTAGAAGTCTATCCTCCTTTTACCTCCCCGCACCCCCAGCTGATTGATGGGGGAGGGACTAGACAAAGGCAGTTTAGGTGAATGCCCAGTAAGGCCTGAGTGACTTGGGAGACTAATTGTTTGTCCATCACACCTGGAAACAAGTACTTGGCTAGGATGTGTGTGGCTATTTCAAGCACACAAAATCTAAATCGATAAACTTCCAAACAAAGGAAGTTCTTCCCTTCTCTTTCTCACATGCCCTGGGCCCTCTTGAGACTCTTGTTACAGGGGTACGCTCCCCTGTGCCCTCCGTGGTGCACTGCCATGTGGGACTCCACACACAGACTGATGAACTTTAACTTGGCCTGAATGCTGAACCACATCCGGCTACTACATGGAACAGAGACTCTGGATGCTGGCCCTCTCTGGTTCTGCCGAACTCCCAGCTGCCTGACTTTCAGGACTGGCTTGGGGGAGATGGGACACTGCAACCCTAGGAATGTAACTCTATGCAAATAAAGTCTTCTTCCGCATTCCATCCTCCTGAGGGGGCTTCTGAAAATGCTTCTTTCAGCAGCACCCCAAGAACCTGACTCTCCCAAAGACAGGGGAGGTTCATTCACCAGCAACAGTAATATCCAATCTATGGCAACTCACTGCATAATTCAGTCTGTCTCATAATAGACTATCGGATTTCCAGGAATCATTTTGAATGTAATCTTCTCAAACAGCAATTTTTCCTTTTGAAAAACTAATTTCAAATACACTAGGATGCCTTTGCAGTGTGTCAACAATAACAGCAGATAACAAAAGAAAGAAAAATCGGGAGGGGTATGGGGGAAGGCAGGGAGAGAAAGGAGATAAAGGAAGGAATCCACAAAATCTAGGTATTTAGGCCAATTTGGTTTTTTCTTTAATTCATATTTTCTCTCCTTATGAGTTTTACAATTTTGATACACTTTTGTGCCATCTATTTTCTATGTTTATTCCTAATAAACAATGGCTTTTAAAAGATTCATGGAAAGATTTTGAAGTTTATATTTAGATCCATGATCATATTCATATCTTTGGATTTATTAATATCTCTCTTAGAAATATTAAAGAAATATTAAAGACTTAAAAATATATACCCATTAAGCTAGCTATTACTATAGGCTTATTTTTCATAGGGAACATTTTAAGAAAAATGTCTAGGAGTCAGGGAACAGTTAGTAAATTGTAATATATAAGTCAGGAGAGTAGTATGCCCTTATCTAAATGATGATTATAAACACTATGTAAGAAAATGTTCATGGTAAATTGAGTAAAAAATTCAGAAAACAAAATAAACCCTCATATTAGTTATAATTATTAAAAAGGCCATATGCCCATGGGAATGAATATAATGGGCCATGAAGAATTTAAAGCAATAGTTGTGTTTGAGTAATGAAATAGTTGGTAGTATTTCTAAAAGTATATTTTATGCAATAAAAATAAAATTTAGCCCATTTTAAAAAATAACTAATTGTTGGAAATGGTATTTTTTGAAGGACATTTAGTATTCCAGAGCTCTCTTTCTGTGTGCCTACTTCTCTTTTACTTTAGTCACATAGGTTTATCTTTTGGCTCACTTGTCAATTGTTACTGTTTTGATTTTTTAATTATACTTAGTCTCAAAATCTGATTCATTACAGACTTCAGTTCTCATTCTATAAAAAAAATGTCTTTAGTTTGAAAGAATATTGGAAGGAAGAAAGAGAAGAAAGAATATTGGAAGGAAGAAAGAATATTTGAAAGAATATAAGGAAGGAAGAAAATGGCTGCAAGTAGGGAAAGAAAGAGAAAGTGAGATAAAGGGAAAAGATAATGAAATGATGCAGGCTCTTGAAGACACACAATTAAACTAAGATAGACATGGTTCCTTCCCAAAATAAAATTTTGATTCAATAGGGTTAGATAGACATAAAGATAATCACATGCATACTCCCTTATCCTATATAATAAAGAGGTAATATGCAAATTGACCATTATTCCAACACACAAGATGACCGCCCCCATGTGATCAAAGATGGCCACCACAAGATGGCTAGCAGGGGAGAGCAGTTGGGAGGGACCTGGCCTGCAGGAGAGGACAGTTGGGGGGAACCAGGCCTGCAGGAGAGGGCAGTTGGGGGGAACCAGGCCTGCAGGGGAGGGCAGTTGGGGGGAACCAAGCCTGCAGGAGAGGACAGTTGGGGGGAACCAGGCCTGCAGGAGAGGGCAGTTGGGGGGAACCAGGCCTGCAGGGGAAGGCAGTTGGGGGGGACCAGGCCTGCAGGGGAGGACAGTTGCGGGGGACCAGGCCTGCAGGGGAGGACAGTTAGGGGCAACCAGGTTGGCAGGGGAGTGGTTAGGGGTGATCAGGCCTACAGGGGAGGGCAGTTGGGGGTGATCAGGCTGGCAAGGGAGGGCAGTTGGGGTCGATCAGGCTAGCAGGGGAGGGCAGTTGGGGGCAATCAGGCTGGCAGGGGATCAGTTAGGCATTGATCAGGCTGGCAGGGGAGTGGTTAGGAGGTAATCAGGCTGGCCGGCAGAAGCGGTTAGGGGCAATTCGGTAGGCAGGCAGGCAAACGGTTGGGAGCCAGCAGTCCTGGATTGTGAGAGGGATGTCCAACTGCCCTCGAGGGGTTCCACAGTGGAGAGAGTGCAGGCTGGGCTGAGGGACACACCCCATCCCGTCCCCGTGCACGAATTTCGTGCACTGGGCCTCTAGTTTTAGATAAGTACCATGAAAAACTAAGATAAGGAGAGTGAACACATATAAATACACACATGCACACACATTCAGATACCAAGGGGACATAATTTGGAGGAGTTCAGAGAAGTCTTCCACTAATATTTGACATTTAAGATAATTTATAAAGGACTTTTGGAAATTGTCCAAGGTGAAGGGCGGGAAGTGATTGTAAAGGCTAAAGGAAGCTTCTTGTGTGCCAGATACATAAAAATAGAAAAAAAAGGTGATGAAATGAAGTTCCTTAGCAAGCTTAGCAAGTAGGAGAAATTCAAACACTGTGACTGTGGCTAGGAATAGGAGTAAGGGACAGTGCAGTGTTCTAAGATAAGGTCAGATATGTATGCATGATTTTATGCCATGGTAAGATATTTCACCCAAAAGTAAGGAAGGCCAATGAAATACTTTATGCAGGGAAACCACAGCTAAAACAGACATATAAGAAGGATGGATGCCTTGTGGAGAATTATTGCAAGAGTGAGTGTGTACACATTACCTAAAAAGAGACAAAGCAAGAAATCATGGTGGCTTAGACTAGGTGCTGCAATGAGACAAAGACATTTCATTTGGAAGAAATATTTCTGAGCTAGAATCCACTGGGCTTGGTGAAAGACTTAGGTGAAAACAAAGGAATTCAAACCAAGACTTAGAATCTTTAACATGGAAATTTTGGTTAATAAATACACAGTGTCCTAAAAAATGTACACTCATTTTGAATGATTACAAAATCAGTGTTTATTAACATACAGTTCATATTTCAAATTTAAAAGAATCTACAGAAATATATATATATATATACATATATATATATATATATATATATATATATATATACACACATATATATACACACATCAAGAATCATTTCACTGGGGATTTGTGTGCCCTCAATTCCTTGATTGTTGCCGGTTTTGTACCATAAACTTTATCTTTTATGTATATCCATTAAAAGTCTAGTGGCACTTTAGGATAAATATTCTTTGTTCAAAGCTTAGTCTGGCTTCAGCCATTATTTCAAATCAGATAAACCTGAAAAGGCATAAAAATTAAGTGAGTTATCAGATGTTAAAATGTGTAATGTATTTTTGGGGGGGCCACACTATACAAATCAAGGAAGGAAACTGCTGAGAAGGGGCAGGAATACAGAATTATTATTTTTTTTAATATATTTTATTGATTTTTTACAGAGGAATACAGAATTATTTTAAAGGCATTCATGAAGAAGGCAGTTTCAATTATGTGTAACCCAGGGACTTCTGCTGACTTCCTTCTGAAAGGGTGTCCCCAAGTAACTTGAGAGTGCTGTCAAGTTTGGCTTTCCCTTCTGTAGAAAATCATAGAGGCCAATTTTCCAGAACAGTGGGTGTTTTCACAGCCTCCTCCTGCCACAGGGACTCCTCACAAAAGTCTCCTCAGGGGAGTCTATTGCCCTTACTTCTGCAGAGGTAGAAATGGAGTATAGGATGCAACAGACTGTTATTTTCTTTGTTATTCTGTCCCAGTTAACTTTGATGAGAATCGTGTTCCAGAGTGCAAAGTGCTGCTTGGAAGACCCAGGGAAATCTCAAAATGGAGTTAAAGCAGAGAAAGTACTAAGATTAATGTTCCGGTTAACTTGGATTTGACTTGCACAGCACAGGAGAAAACCCCTCAGACCGCAGTGTTAGGATGGTGTGTGACGACTGGGGGGCTTTCTCCACAGCAGAGCTGATTCCCCTGGCTGCAAAGCCGTTCTCTGTAGACCTTCTCCTTCTCATTTTTCAATTCTACAGCCTCACTCCGTCCCTCAAAACACAGTATCTCTTTTGTACTGTCTTCTGCCCTTTCCTTCAGTCTTCAAATAGAAGACAGGCTCTAGTCCATGAGTAAAATCCAGCAAAGCTCCCTTTTTAGCTTATTCTCTTTACTGTAAAGAAATTATGGCTTGTAATTTTTCTTACTGCAATTTCTACTCAGAAGCATGACCCTAAAAATTAGCAATTCCACTCAGAGAAAATGCATGCTATAATCAAACGTTTGACATACTTTTCTGAATGAACACTCCCTAGCACCCTCCTTATTTTTCAGCTTTATTGAGATATAATTCATAGATAAAATTTAAGATATTTGAAGGTGATTTATTTGATACACATGTGAAATGATTTTTCCCATCAAATTAATATATTTATAATTTACATATTAATTTTTTTGAGGAGGTTGAGAACATTTAAGTTCTACTCTCAGCAATTTTTTATTTTGTTAATCCTCACCCAAGGATATTTTTTTCCATTTCACCCGGGCGAGGGCTGGGGGGGGGGGGGGGGGCGGGGTCAAACCTACAACCAAGGTATGTGACCTTAATCTGGAATCAAACCTGTGACCCTTTGATGCATAGGCCAATGCTATAACCATTTAGCACACTGTCCAGGGCTCTCTTGGCAATTTTCAATTACACAATAGTGTTATCAAATGTAGTCACCATGCTATATAGTAAATCCTTTTAAAATTCACTTGCTGTCATTTAGAGCTGAGGAGAATTATGTTATTTTCTGCTACTTTAGGATCTGAAGACATACAAACAATTGAAAACATTTAATAAATCTTTTGTTGGTGTTCTTGGGGTCTCATCTGATTCCCTTTATTATAATTAAAGAAGATTAACAAAAGTTTACTCTGTTGAGTTCTTGATAATTTTGGATATCATGATATATTAAATGCAATAAAGAATAATATGTTTTCATTGACTACAAATTTCTGTTAAAATGGCCTGTGATTAGTTGGCAGCGGGGTGGGGTAGATGCTAGAGTAGAGTGAATTAAGAGTTAATGAGAGATGGGCAGGTCGAAAGAGGGATTATAGTCAGCACACATCACATGTGGCTATGAAGAGGGAAAACAGAAAAATTGTTGGAAGTCTCAATTCTAAAACAATTTTTAATTTTAAGATAGACATCACTAGATTATATATAAATGAAGAAAAGAAGAATAAAATTCAGAGAGGAGAGAGAGAGAGAGAGAATGACATAGAAACATAGAAACATAATCAATAGACCAGAGAAACTAGAAATAAAATTTGTGGGAGGGGATGGAATTCAGGGCTTAAATGAAAGATGACTTGCTAGGAACAGGGACACAATCTTGACTAAAATATGTATGAAATTAGCCCTGGCAGGGTGGCTCAGTTGATTGGAGCATTGTCCTGTACACCAAAAGGTTACAGGTTAAATTCTCGATCAGAGCACATGCCTAAGTTGCAGGATCGATTCCCGGACGGGGCGTGTACAAAGGCAACTGATCTGTTTCCCTCTCACCTTTCTCTCTCTTCTTTCTCTCTCCCCCTACATCTACCTTCCTCCCTCTCTAAAATCAATAAAAGCATATTCTCGGGTGAGGTTTAAAAAATTAAAATATGAATGAAATTAAAGTTGGCAGGTGCTGCAGAAGCAGGTTTAGATCATGTGTACCAGAAATGGGAAAAACAATTTTATTTTATGCATTTACTAGAGGTCCGGTGCACAAAATTTGTGCATGGGGGTGGTGGTGTATGTGTCCCTCAGCCCAGCCTGCACCCTCTCCAATCTGGGATATCCCTCTCACAATCCAGGACTGCTAGCTACCAACCGCTCACCTGCCTGCCTGCCTGATCACCCCCTAACCACTCCCCTGCCATCCTAATTGATGCCTAACTGCTTCCCTGCTGGCCCGGTCACCCCTAACTGCCCTCCCCTGCCAGCCTGGTTGCCCCTAACTGCTCTCCTCTACTGGCCTGGTCATTCACAACTGCCCTCCCCTACTGGCTTGGTCCCCTCAACTGCCCTCCCCTGCAGGCCTGGACCCCCTCAACTGCCCTTCCCTGCAGGCCTGGTCCCTACCAACTGCCCTCCCCTACTGGCCTGGTCTCTCCCAACTGCCCTCCGCTGCCGGCCATCTTGTGGTGGCCATCTTGTGTCCACATGGGGGCAGCCATCTTGTGTGTTGGAGTGATGGTCAATTTGCATATTACCCTTTTATTAGATAGGATTTTTTTTATTGAAACATGATGTCAAGTGCTCAGAATGGACTTAATTAGAAAAAGATAAAGTATTATTCAAGAAAGGTAATTAGAAAAGTGCAAGAGAATACTATAATGGACTGAATGTTTATGTCCACTTAAACTTAATGTTGAAATCTAATGCTCAGGTGATTAGGCAATGAAGTCAGAGCCCCCATTAATGGAATTAGTGCCCAATAAAAAAAGATCCTTAATTGGAAGTCCATTTCTTAATGTCAGGAAACTCTTTTTCCAAATTCGTATTCTTAATACAGAACACTGGGCTTAAGTGCTCAAGAAATGCTTGTTCAACAAAAATGAATGCAATTGCAATACCTAAATCAGAAATTCATAAACAATTTTATCCTTGCTTCCATATTTAAAATCTACTTATTGCCAAATATTTGACTAAACATAATTTTATGTCCTGCTTATTTTGAAATTTGCAATGCACATAGATATACTAGAAAATAAAAATATTCTCTTCTAATTCTTATTCATGAACATAACTATAAAATACTAGGGGCCCGGTGCACAAATTCATGCACGAATGGGGTCACTCTGGGTGGCCTGTGGGAATTGGGCCCCAGCTTGCGCCCCCATGCTCATAGCCCCAGTACGCACACCCAGCCTGGCAGCCCTGCAGCCCCACCTGGCACCCCACCATGGCCTGTCTCCACCCCCTCACCTGCTCCACCATCCTGCCATGGTCCTGCTCTTGTCGGAGCCCATCGGGGCCGGCAGTGCCTCCACTGCCGCCTGCTGCCGGCGCTGTGTCGCCGACACCCACCATATTTCATGTCGCCCCCTGGTGATCACATATCATGGCAAGTGGTCGAACTCCTGGTCGAAAGACCACCCAAGGGTACAATTTGCATATTAGGCTTTAATTATATAGGATTATGAACAATGTAGCAATTGCTACCATATTATCAGCCTCACCTACAATGTAAAACTATTATAATGAATCTAAAATATATATGAATTTATTTAAACCTTGTTATAAAAATGCAAAATACTTTTCCTAATCCTGATAAGAAGTATATGTTTCTATTTTGGGTGGAATTTGTGTTCCAGAAAAGCAAGTATGACAGTGGCTTTGTCTGCTGAATGTAACTTGTGTAAATAATATTGATTTTCTCACCTTCTCTAAAGTAAGTGTAGAAACCCTGTATTTTTTCATTTTATTTTATGATTCCCTTTTAAAATATATAGATGGTGATGATGACTGGGGGATATTGATAAACAGAAATGTGTTGGAAGGCAGAAGAAAACGACTGGAATCAGTCTTTATATTCAGGTGACTTTTAATGAACTCTCTACTTACCTCTACCATTGAGACCCAATGTGTTTATTCTCTTCCTGCTTTTAATTTTATTACTTTCTATATAAAAGTATTGTTTTAAAGGCATATTCTAAATTTTAAGGAGAGCAATTCTTAATTATTCTACCTGGTTTTAGTCTTCTTAAAAATGAAAAATTAGACTGTTGGTGATCTATAAGGATCATTTCTCAGCAAAAATAATTTTAAGCAATCAGATAATGGAAGTTATGTATCTCTTCCCTATAGCAGACTTTATAGCTTTAACATTAACAGAAGGAAGGAGATTGTAGCTGCAACACTCAGGCTAACAGTCACTGTCTTTTTAGGTCATGATCTGGCAGTTCAGAAGGATCATCTGAGAATGGCTCTTGGGCTACTCCTGGATATGGCTCAAGGATATTGATAAAAGTTGATACTGTGTAGCTGATATGATATATCGTCTTGCCAGAGAATTTTTGGACTGCTTGCAGAAGTTAAATGAGAGTATTTTTCAGAATGTTCATTACAAGTAATTTCAGTAATTAGAGAATGGAGAGGTATTTGTGATAGTCCCTGGAACTTTTAATCATCTGCTCTGAGTATAAATACAGATGTACATCCAAAGGGTAGTAAGATTATACATTTAGGTGTTTTAAAAAATTATAGTATGGTGCAATATTTTAATTTCTTGCATTTTCCTAATGAAATTCATTTATACTAATTTTGGCTTCTTATTTTTGTCCTCAAACCATATAACATTATGATTATTACCTATAACATAAGAGAAATTGTTTGAGGAAAGTTTTCTTTCAATTTATTTTAGGTTAAGGTAATTTTTAAGTAAATTTCAGAATATTTGAGAGAACATCAAACTCTTCAGTATTTTGAACACAGTTGTGATAAACCTTTACAAATCCTATTTTTACTTGAAACTACAAAAGATTTTACAGTTTTAGTTATAAAATTGTAGATAAAAATGACAATCTTTATCAAAATTTTAAAGATAAGACAATGTGTATATGTTTTGTCAAAATCTTCACTATTATAATGAGGAGATTTGCAGGAGGAGGAGGGTTATGATTTGAGATTGTTTTCTTGTGTGATTTTGATGAGAGATTTTAACTTACTTTGGAAAAGTAAGTTCTTTTTTAAAGAAGAAAAGAAAAAAAAAGTCCTATAAATATTTTCTAAAATATTTCTTCTCAAAGATTTAGATCTAAACACTCACTACTATGAACTATATTTTTTAAAAATCAGAGTATTCTTATGAAATAACAAACAAAAAATGTTTTTCCCCCAACATCTTTATTTAAAGCCAGGCATTTGTTGAAATAATAGCTGCTCATATTGAGAATAATTTATTAGGAGACAAAAGCATAATTTAATACTAATTTCAAATATAGCTTCTAAAAACAATAAGAACAGGGAAAAAGTTATAATTTGAAGCATCAGTTATTAGAATGTGTTGTGAATTTTACATAAATTATTTGTGACTTTTTTATTAGAATGCTTAAAATATTTATATTTTCCAGAAAAATACATAGAGAAAAATGTTTAAATATTTGCCCATTATCACATGGCTGCAAGACATTAAAGAGCTGAGATTTTAATCCCTGAATGTTGAACTTTCAAGTCAATTCCACTACAAATATAATTTTTCTTGGCTCTGAATGGAAACCTTTCTGATTGAGTAGTTTATAAATAATATTTAACCAAATAATTAATTTGTTACATAATTTTTGTAGAAAACATAAAAATACAGTGAGTTAATGTCACCTGGAATCATAAAAATCCCTGGTTTAGTCTATTACCTCAATCTGTATTCTCTACGGTATGATGTGTTTATGGGAACATGTATAAATGTGTCTCTGTGCATCTGTGACCTAATTATATAACTAAAAATGTGTTCTATTTTTTCTTTTATTGTGATATCATTGACTTGTGTTCAAAATGTAATAGAAGATATTTCCATTTATAAACCTATTCTAAATTCTTCTATAAAAGAAAGCAGTTCTTAAGTTTGAACTTTCATTAGTTGAGTTTTGTGAAACTGAAGGGTATGAAGTCTATTATCAAAATTAGGAAATCAATTATTTACTTGCAATTATTTTTCTCCTTATTCTTTAGTAAACTGGTTCTTAATTTCACCTGATATAATTTATCAGATTTTCATAAAAAAAGCATTTGCTAAATATTATTAATAACTAGAGGCCCAGAGCACAGATTTGTGCACAGGTGGGGTCCCTTGGCCTGGCCTGTGGGGATCGGGCTGAAACTGGCTCTCCCACATCCCCTGAGGGGTCCCAGATTGCGAGAGGGCTCAGGCCCTGAGGGACCCCACACAGGGCCTCTAGTATGTATATAAAATATTTGGTTAATCTCTTCCCCCTCTGACCTCCCTGCTTCCGTCTGAGATTCATCAGTCTGTTCCATGTTTCCATGCCTGTGGTTTCTGCTCCTGTGTTGACCATCTGCTCCCTGGTGGTCAGTGTGCATCATAGCTACTGGCTGGTCGGCCAGTCAGCCAGTCATTCTGTTGCTTAGGCATATATATATATATATTATACTAGTGACCCATTGCACGAAATCGTGCATGGGGGGTGTCCCTCAGCCTGGCCAGTACCGTCTCCAATCTTGGATGTCTGACTGCTGGTATTGGGCCTAAACGGGCAGTCAGACATCCCTCTCGCAATCCAGGACTGCTGGCTCCTAACTTCTCACCTGCCTGGCTGCCTGATCGCCCCTAACCACTCTGACTGCTGACCTGCTCGCCCCCAACTGCACCCCCTGCCAGTCTGCTCTCCCCCCAAATTCCCCCCTGCCGGACTGCTTGCCCCTAACTGCCCCCCCTTCTGCCAGCCTGATAGCCCCCAACTGTCCGCCCTGACAGCCTGTTCACCCCTAACTGCCCGCCCCCTGCTGGCCTGATTTCCCCTAATCACCTCTGCCTCGGCCCCGCCACCATGGCTTTGTCTGGAAGGACGTCCGGAAGGTCTCCTGGTCTAATTAGCATATTACCCTTTTATTAGTATAGAAATTATTTTTAATGGCATGTGGGTTTCTCTTCTGAGAACAGTTTTTCATTGGTTTGATCAGAATAATACCTTATATAATAGCTACTCAATTTGTCAAAAAATAAGTTAATGTTGGTCTCATTTTCCTTTATATGCCAAAATTGAGTATAGATAAATTGCAAGAAAAACTTATCTGCTTAGAAAGAATATAAATATGAAGTAAAAGTATTCTATATTAAGTACTTCATAAAATTTGATTATTGGTTGTGAACTTTTTCTCTGTGCTCTGTGAATTTAAAATTAACTTGCATATAAATATCAAGTATACTTTGACAAGACCATGTAGATTATGCCTTACAACTAAAGTCTGTAATCTCCATATAGTGAAACTGGAAAGGTGAGACTATTTAATGTTTCACAATTTATACAAAAAGAAACTGAATCTTAGCTTCCCATTTGGCCTTGACAAGTAATATGGTGATAATAATAAGTCACACTGTAATCTGACATCACCTTCAGTTCCTACTTTGCCTTCTAGTTTGCTACCAGTTTTAGAACTACTGGTACATAAAGCTTCTATTCATACCCTGCCTCTATTATTACCAAAACTGATCCACACCTCTATTCACTCACCAAAGAAAATCTGTCCTACATATAATAGCAATGCAGTTAATGAAATAATCAGTTTAAATATTGTACTCTAATGGTGTACTTTGTAGAGACTTTTGCAGGCACTCTGACTTTTAGGATATAATTTAGAATGTAATTTCTGAAGTGCACTGTTATTTAGAATGAATTGCATGACAAATTTAATGCATTTGATATTTCTCCTTGACATTAGTACTATACATACCTTTTTGCTCACATTTTTAGGTATTGAAAAAACTTCTTCCTCTCTTCTTATGTGGAGTAGTAGCCTGACACTTTGAAAAGAAACGGTGTTGGTTTCGGGCAGGGCTGGATGGTAAGAGGAAACCCATATGGTATAGCCTCAGTTCTTTCACTTGGAGTAGTTTCTAACACCAACTGAAAGTGCTTATAGAAACATCAAATGCATGTATGTGAACTAGTTCCATGCAACATGTTTTGTTTAATTTATTCAAACTACTAGAGGTCTGATGCACAAAAGTTGTGCACTTGGGGTTCCTCAGCCCGACCTGTACCCTCTCACAGTACGGGAGCCCTTGGGGGATGTCTGACTGACGGCTTAGGCCTGCTCTCCATGAGAAGCGGGCTTAAGCTGGTAGTCAGACATCTTTTGCACTGCCACAGAGGCAGGAGAGGCTCCCACCATTGCTACTGAGCTCACCAGCCATGAGCCTGGCTTCTGGCTGAGCGGCACTCCTGAGCATCTGCTCCCTGGTGGTCAGTGCATGTCATAGTGACTGCTCATTCCACCGTTTGGTCAATTTGCATATTAGCCTTTTATTATATAGGATTATATAGGATATGTAATAATCTATTAATCTCAAAATTTGTTCTACGGGGGGAAGAAAGGCAGTTTGTGTTATACCTATATGTCAGTGAGAAGTTTGAACATTTTTGCAATTACGGAAAACTTGGTCATAAAATTTTAAGAACTATGGGAGAAAGAAAACAGACTTTGGACTCAATTCTTAATTCTACATATTAGTGGTTGTATGTCCTCTGGTAGGTCACTTAACCTTATGAATTTTAGAATACTCAGTATATAAAATAGACATTATTACAACACACAGTTCATTTAGGTGAAGTAAAGTTTGCATAGTTGAAATATCTGGAGTGTTAACCAGGGACAGAATTATTACCTACCCTTCCTCTTAAATTTCAGGAAACCTGAAATAGGCCAATGTCATAATTAATGTCTTTTTAGTATATGTGTGTGCCTGTATTCAGCTAGAGAGATGTCAGAAACATAGTGGGTGCTTAGAAATAGTTTCCATTTTTGGTTAACAGGGCTAATAATTAGTTGATACATATCTGGACAGTGGCTAAACATGAAATTTGAAGCAGTCCAGTAAGGAAGGAAGGAATGCTTTATGACAGACATTGTTTAGACTTGTTGGCACAGGGTGATGATAAAATGTATACCACTTTTATTCTATTTCATTATTGTCTATAAATTCTCTATAGAGGATATAACCACCCTTATTGCATTCCCTTTGTAAACATTGTTGACTGAACTGGCTATTTTGGCTATTGCCTAATCATAATTAGTCTCTTTCCATATCTCCACGGTGTCTGTTTCTGATAGTCCATGCTGATAACAGCCCCGGGGTGAAATTTGTTAATATCATTCCTAGATATTAAGAAACTTGACATTTAAAGAATTATAAGGATTTGAGGAATCCAGTTGATTTCCATACATCTCCTAAATCTTTTAAGATGCTATATTTCTGATTTGATTGGCTGTATGTAATATAACTACATTATTAAGAATCATGGGATTAAAAGAGTCTTATGGAAGGCCTTGATTTTTCAAACACAAAGAATAATCCTTACCATGTTTAACTTTTACCAATATCCAGACTGTTAAACATATTTTAAAAAGGGGTCTTTAGGCACAGGATAAAAATTACTTTGATAGTATAGCATAGACCTTTATTTCAGCTACTTCAAAGTTGCTGTCTTCCATTTCTTCTCCAAAATTCTCAAATTCCTTGGTTCTTTTTTTCTACTACTGCACCTATTATTCACTATTCAACCCACTAGTTTCCATTCTCAGCACACAGCTAAAAATGCTATTATTTATGAAGGTCACCAAGGAGTTCATAACTCCCAAATTTAATGAACCTTACTTCATTTTGTATTATTGAAATACTATTCAATTTATTCCTAAGTTTCTTCATTCTTATTTTTACTATATTTTTATGAACACATTTATCTCTTTCCACATTCTATATATTTGTTTTACAGAATTCCCTAACCCATTGCTCTTCTTACTTCACAAACTCATTTATTTTTGTGTCATCAGTGACCTTGTATATGTTGATTCCCAAACCTGTTAGTTTAAAATTATTCTTTGAGGACAACACTTGAGGTAGATATTTGTATATACTATAATCATATGTTTGTTTTTTATTCCCACCTCTCCACCTAGATATTCTACAGGTATATCAAAATAAACTCTAAAACTGAATCAGTTGTGTGTATGCTTTGAATACTTTTGTATTTTCTGAGTTTCTATTACTACTATCAATTTATCTTCCAACCCTAAGATACTGGTTGATATTTTGAATCATTCTTTACTTATATTTAATGAGTGATCTATTTATGTTTCCTTAACTTCCATTTCTGTTTTAGCTGCTCAAGTTCAAGACTTTCCTCTCCATAATCTATAATAATAAAAGCACAATATGCTAATTAGACCAGACGTCCTTCTGAATGACCTTCCAGATGAAGCCACGGTGGGCGGGGACCAAAGTAGAGGCAGCCGCTGTGGTGGGCAAGGGCCGAGGCAGCCGTGGTGGTGGTGGGGGATCATCCTCTTGCATGAATTTTGTGCATCGGGCCTCTAGTCTATACATATAAAAGGCTAATGTGCTAAGTGTCCATAGCAACACCTGGCTTCCTCTCCCTAGCAACTAGCCTCCTTGGAGTTTCTTCAGCTCAGGAACATGACTTGCTTTATAGCCAGGTGGAAACATTTTACACTGTAACTAAATGTCTGTGAAGCATTTTCCCATGCCTCATCTCATTTGATCCTCACAGAAGTCCTGGAGTAGGTAGATAGGAGACTAAGTGGAATCCTATTTTCTTTTCATTAGCTGGAAAACGGAGATTTAGAAAGCTTAGAAACTTGACCTGACCCGACTGAAAAGAAGTAAGAAATGGTGGACCTTGAAAATGACTTAAGGTTTTCTCACTGCACAGAATATAGTCAAATGCTGCTGCAGTTAAATATTCAAACCTTTGTTCTCCCTGCAATATCTACAATAACAATTGGCTTCGTGTTGATATATACTGCTGTTTTGCTGACAATTACCTGAAAGAGAAGTTGGGGTGCTTCACTAGGCTGGAAAAAGTTTAGCTAAATCAGAAAGCAGGTCTAATTAAGCAAGTATATATATTTACATAAAGCTCTCACTGGCGCTCATTGCACATGTGTGTTTCAATCTGTCATTGTGGATCATGAATTTGGTTGACACTTCTACTATAGAGAAAGGGCGAATAGCGATATTAAAATATTTCTTCTAATTAATTTCCTTTCAATGTGCATGAATCTGTGCACCAGGCCACAAGTTGGATGTAATTATTGTAGAAATATCCTAAGTGGTTCTTCTGATTTTGGTCTTATCTTACTATACCAATACTCTAGAGAGTCAACATAAAGTACTATAATGCATATATAATTGTGTTATTTTGCATTGTGTAGCCTATCTAAAAATATAACATCACACTGTCACATTTCTATTTTTCTGTTTTGCCTGTGGTTGAGGATATTCTTCTTGTACAGGGCTTACTCCATTGGCAAGTTTAAAACACACACACACACACACACACACACACACACACACACACACACAAATGCAAAATCAAATCGTGTAAACTGAGTCCAAGGAGTCAGTGGCTTTATTGGATTCAGCTGATAACACTTGAAACTATGATCATTCATCAGTCAAGCTCAATTCTGTGCCTCCATGGCTGCTTTTATTACCACACAACATTATTATTGCAATCAGGTGATGTTTCTACGATGTTCTCCCTTACATGTTGTTATGACCATTAAATATTGCTGATAGAGTTTCAACATAGTTTCTTGGACCAAAAAGGAGTTCTCTCTACCCAGTATTACTCTAAATCATGATATCTGATACCACCAAAATTTTTGTTTCCAATGAAACAATGTTTGAGTATACAGTAACACACACACACACACACACACACACACACACACACACACTTTTCCCAAACATATGTCCATAGTGTTAGGCTGTTTTGTTTAAAAATAATTCTGGTATAAGACTTGCTTTTGCAATAACAAGATATTTTCAATGATAATCAAGGCCCAAGTATTAATCCATTCCATTATGATTGTTTCTTAACTCCAAAAAACCTTGTTCTTTTAACCTACCAAATGTCTTCTCTCTGGGCTCAAAAATCAATGTTAGATATTCCAATAACATTGATCTTCTCAAACTAAGGAATAAGAAACTTGATTCACTTGTGTTTTTTTCTCAGAAAGGAAGGGCACTATCTTACCCCTGCTAAAAATGTTTTTTTTTTTCTTTTAAAGATATTTTTATTGACTTTTAGAGAGACAGAAAGGCAGAGGGAGAGAGAGAGAAAAGAAGAGAGAGAGAGAGAGAAACAACTATGTGAGAGTGAACTACCAGGGATGCAGCCCGCAATCTGGGCATGTGCCCTGACTGGGAATCAAACCAGCAACCTGTCAGTGTATGGGACAATGCCCAACCAATTGAGCCACACTGGCCAGGGCTCATTTCCCTTTTAATACTAGTGCCCAGTGCCCAAATTCATGCACATTGAAAGGAAATTAATTAGAAGAAATATTTTAATATTGCTATTCGCCCTTTCTCTATAATAGAGGTGTCAAACAAATTCATGATCAACAATGACAGATGGAAACACACGTGTGAGATTGGTGCCAGTTAGAGCTTTATATGTATCATGCATGCGTGAGTCAACTTAGCCTTTTATAGCTATAGAATAAACTTGATTAATTTGACCTGCTTTCTGATTTAGCTAAACTTTTCCAGCCCAGTGAAGCACCCCAACTTCTCTTTCAGGTAATTGTCAGCAAAACAGCAGTAAATATTAACATGAAGCAGATTGTTATTGTAGATCACACAGGGAGAACAAAGGGTAAAATATTTAACTGCAGCAGTGTTTGACTATATTCTGTGCAGTGAGAAAACCTTAAGTCATTTTCAAGGTCCACCATTTCTTACTTCTTTTCAGTCGGGTCAGGTCAAGTTTCTAAGCTTTCTAAATCTCCGTTTTCCAGCTAATGAAAAGAAAATAGGATTCCACTGAGTCTTCTATCTACCTACTCCAGGACTTCTGTGAGGATCAAATGAGATGAGGCATGGGAAAATGCTTCACAGACATTTGGTTGCAGTGTAAAATGTTTCCACCTGGCTATAAAGCAAGTCATGTTCCTGGGCTGAAGAAACTCTAAGGAGGCTACTTGATAGGGAGAAGAAGCCAAGCATTGCTAGGTGACAGCATTACCCGGATGGACGCTTAGCATATTAGGCATATATATATTATGTTTTATACGTCAGTAAATGCCATGCAAAATCAAATATAATTCCCAAGGTTTGTGTATATTCTATATATAAATATAGCATTCTTATTAACATATTATTTTAGGTTATTTATCGTAAAATGTTTTCTTTATTAATAGTTTTTATAGATGAATCTTTGTTTTGTTAATATTCCTTTAGAATTAACTCCCTTTCCTGGAATTACTGTAAGAATATTTTCAAGTTTTTTTATAAACATGCTTAGTTATTTTCTATAAATTTGTCAAATTTTATAGTCATTTCAACAGTATATAGGAGTGCCTCTTTCTCATGTTTAATAGGACTGCTTTAGCATTTTTTTTTAAAAAAGTATTTTATGATTTTTTACAGAGAGGAAGGGAGAGGGATAGAGAGTTAGAAACATCAATGAGA